>NW_016108212.1:194162-219819 GCF_001604975.1 Cebus imitator | reverse complement strand
GATCCACCCGCCTCGGCCTCCCAAAGTGCTGGGATTACAGGCGTGAGCCACCGCACCTGGCCATGACTTTATTTCTTAATTTAATGTTCAGGAGACAAGGATTGAACAACAGAACTTAAAAAATTTTAGACAACCTCCTATTTATTTATTTTGCAGGTAGGGTCTCACTGTGTCGCTCAGGCTGTAGTGCAGTGGTGCCATCTCTGCTCACGGCAACCTCTGCCTCCTGCCTCAGCCTCCCAAGTAGCTGGGACCACAGGCGGGCACCACCATGCCTGGCTAATTTTTTATATTTTTGGTAGAGATGGGGTTTCACCAAGGTGCTCAGGCTGGTCTCGAACTCCTGAACCCAAGTGATTCCCCACCTTGGCCTCCCAAAGTGCTGGCATTACAGCTTTGAGACATTGGCTGTCAATACAACTTTTTTTTCCCTTTTTTGAGATGGAGTTTCACTTTTGTTGCCCAGGTTAGAGTGTAGAGGAGTGATCTCGGCTCACTGCAACCTCTGCCTCCCAGCTCAAGGCATCCTCCCACCTCAGCCTCCTGAGTAGTGGGGACCACAGGCATGCACCACCATGCCTGGCTACTTTTTTGTATTTTTAGTAGAGATGCGGTTTTGCCATGTTGCCCAAGGGTCTCAAACTCATGGGCTCAAGTGATCCTCCCACCTGGGCCTCCCAAAGTACTGAGATTACAGGCATGAGCCACCGTGCCTGGCCAATAATTTTAAAGAAAAAGATAGTGAGAACAGTGTCACCAAAATTTTGGCACAAGGACCCTGGATACTGAGCAACTGAGCGTTCTCAGATGCCCACGGAGCCTGGAACAGCTGAGGGTTTGCGGCATTTCAGCCTCCATGAAATGGGGACAAGAGCTGCTGGAAGGGCAGTCATCATAAGCCCCAGTGTCTCTAGTAGACCCCTCCCCGCCAAGGCACTTAACCTCTCAGCCACACCACTCCAGTCCCACCTGTCCAGGGGACAAGACTGTCAGAAGACAAGAAACCATTCTTGAATGGAGGAATTTCAGGCACCATGGTTATCATAATACATGCTGTGTTCATGGGTGGGTGATGGCGGCAGAGGGGTCTTTGTCTCCTACCTGGGACGAGATTAGTGTTGCCTCTACTTACCATAAAATGGGTCCTCCCAGAACATTCAATCCAGCTTGTGAAAGATCTCTGTTAAATTGGCCCACTCAATTCAACAATGAACCACAAGTTTTTTGGACCAATGTGATATGTGAGTGGGGCCCTTCCTGCAGAGAGCTCACAGGCCAGTGCAAGAGGCCAAAAGCAGAGAGTTTTGAGGCAGGAGTCTCCCCGGACACTGAGGACAAGCACGTGGGAAGAAGTGAGCTGGGCCAGCCTACGGGTGAGGGAGGGGTTCCAGGAAGAGGTGACTTCTGAGTCCTGAGTGGTACACCGCTGTGTAAGAGTGAAAAGTGGTGGTGGTCTCCAGGCAAAGACCAATTTCAAGGTCAATTGGCTTGGGATTCAAGGATCTTCTGCTGGGACTCTGGATCCCATGACTTGATCAGGTATCAAGGCCTCCATTTCAGTGAGTACCCTGCTTTTCTCTGCATAACCATTTTATCCCTTTTATTCTCATTTGCACACAAACGTGTTCTAGTATTTCCCTTAAATAAAGAAGGAAGGAAGGAAAGAGGGAGGAAGGGAGGAAGGAAAAAAAGGAAGGGAGGCAGGGAGGGAGGGAGGGAGGAAGGAAAGAAGGAAGAAAGGAAAGAGGGAGGGAGGGAAGGAAGGAAGGAAGGAAGGAAAGAGAGGCTGGGGTAAAGAGGGAGGGAGAGAGGGAAGGAAGGAGGGAGGGAGGGAATGAAGGAGGGAGGGAGGGAGGGACCTCTCTATTAGTTACGGTCCTGGCAGGAATTATAATCGGCTCAGATGGTTCAACTGATGTCAAACAGTTCTAGGCTATATTTCTGGTTATTCCATGAATAAAATCCACTGAGCTAACATTGATTTCCTTTTGACTACCACTGTGGAGTTCAAGCAAGCTGATGTAAGTGAAAGGACTTTGAAGAGTTTGAAGAACAATGGGACAACAGAAAATTGACTCAATCACTGCATGATCATGATCATGACTTATATCACAGGTGTGAAGGTATCTCATGGCATTCAGATCCTAGGAATTCTCGTCCCTGGGCTCAGACACCTGCTGCATTTCCTGCAGGCAGGCAACAGAGCAAGGGCATTGAAAACATGAATTCAGCTTCGGTGAATTTATCTGGAATGGTGCAATCAGAACATCTAGAAAGAGACTGGTTTTTTAGCATGCATTCAGATTTCATGTTTTGTGCTTTTTAGTGTTATTTTTATTTTGACTCATACTTGTGGGAATGGATGCCATAATCCCTTCAATGCTTTGACCCTAGAAAGGACATTATGTCATCCTTCATTTCTAGTCACTCCTCATCCCCTTCCAAACAACCTGCCAGAAACAGCTGCCAGTCCTCAACTTACTGCCCCAGTCCATGTGCACCACCTCTTTCTGTAGCCTGTGATCACTGGGAAGCTTCTGGAAGATAATATCCTTGCTATGGAAATGATTGGCACTGTTCCAGTGTGCTTACTCATGCAGGGCTCAGAGGCTGGGGGCTTTACGTGTATTGCTCACTTAATCTCTATGACTACCATACTCAGGCAATTTATAGATAAGAAATCTGAGACTCAGAGAGATAAAGTGACTTGGTTAAGGACATATTGCAAAGAAGGGTTAGAAATGAAATTTAAGGCCGGGCACAGTGGCACATGCCTGTAATCCCAGCACTTTGGGAGGCTGAGGTGGGTGGAACACCTGAGGTTGAGAGTTCGAGACCAACCTGACCAACATGGAGAAACCCCGTCTCTAACTAAAAATACAAAAATTGACTGGGCGTGGTGGCGCATGCTACTTGGGAGACTGAGGCAGGAGAATCGCTTGAACCCGGGAGGCAGAGGTTGTGGTGAGCTGAGATCGTGCCACTGTACTCCAGCCTGGGCAACAAGGGTGAGACTCCATCTCAAAAAAAAAAAAAAAAGAAGAAATGAAATTTAAACCATTTCTCGTTCTGCAGCCCTGGCCCTTAAGCCATTCGTCATGCTGCCTCATGGAGGCTGGAACCAGAGAGGGTAGAAAGATGATGACGTCATTCCAAGTCTTTGCTTTATGGAATTACATGTCAATAATATGAGACCTCATCTACTCCCACATCCAGAATGCCAGATTCTCTGTTCATATTTCACATACACGTGTCATACATGTGACTATAAATTTAATAGGAAAGGAAATTTCCTTTAAAAGACCCAGTAGAATATTTAGGTGCCTATGAGGAAATTCAGTCTTGCAAAAGTAAAACAGTGGGACTTTTTTTGTTGCTTTTTTGTTTGTTTGTTTTGAGCCAGGATCTCACTCTGTCACCTAAACTGAAATGCAGTGGCACAAACGTGGCTCACTGCAGCCTCAACTTCCCAGGCTCAAGTGATCTTCCACCTCAGTCCCCAAAGTCACTGGGACTACAGGCACAAGCCACCACGCCCGGCTGATTTTTGTATTTTTTTTGTAGAGATGGGGTTTTGCCATGTTTCCCAGGCTGGTCTTTAATTCCTGGGCTAAAGTGATCTTTCCTCCTTGTAATCCCAAAGTGTTGGTATTTCAGACACAAGCTACCATGCCCAGCCAAGCACGGACAACTCTTTCAAGATGTTTTGCTATAATGTAAGCAGAGAAAGGGCAGAAACCGAAAGGGGATTTAGGGATGAGGGAAGGTGCGCTGGCCATTCTCCCGTCCAAGATCCATTCACTGTCCATTAGTGTCCCACTCTGGGCCCCGGGAGAGAGATCTTTCTGTACTGCATTACTGGGGCTCTTTTCGTTAGGACACTTCCATGTGGGTTCAGCCAAGGGGAGGCAAAGGCAGGAGAACTGAAGGCTAAAGGAAAGAGAGAGTGGATGTTCCGCCCCCTCCGTCTCTGCTTCAGTGTCTTGTCTCCGGCAGGAGCTGTGTCCTGCTTCATGCCTGCAGTTCCTTCCAGGCTGCCATTTTCTCAATGGCTCCTGGGATGCTTTTTCTTCCCTTGGTCATTTCTGGGCCAGGAGTTGTCAGCCTACAAACCTTCATTTGTCTCTGGGTGCTGCAACATCCTTGTTTGTTTCCTTAACTTTGTTTAGTAGCTTCTTTGACATCAGTGGAACCATCTGAGAGAATCCTGATTTCTGCCAGGACCCTAACTAATAGTCCCTCCCTCCCTCCCTGTCTCCCTCCCTTCCTTCCTTTCCTTAGGAGAGATACTAAAGTATGTTTGCATGCAACTCAGAATAACAGGGTAGACGTAGAGGTTTATGCCTGTAATCCCAGCACTTTAGGAAGCCGTGGTGGGCAGATCGCTTGAGGCCGTGGGGTTCGACACCTGCCTGATCAACATTGTGAAGACCCGTCTCTACTAAAAATACAATTAGTTGGGCTTGGTGGCAACATGCTTGTAATCCCAGCTACTCGAGAGGCTGAGGTAGAAGTGCTTGAGCCTGGGAGACAGAGGTTGTGATGAGCCAAGATAGTACTACTGCACTCCAGCCTGGGTGACACAGCAAGACTCCATCTCAAAAATAAAAATAAAAATAAAAAATAGCAGAGCAGAAAGGGAGAAAATGATGATGCAGAGAAAAGCAGGATACTCACTGGATCAAAGGCCTTGAGCCTGCTTGAGGGCCTGGGATCCAGAGTCCCAGCAGACAGTCATTGCCTTAGACTCCAACAGGAGGCTTCTTCTGTGGTTGCAGGAGGAGAGGCAGGAAGCCTGGGCGCAGGGGCAGGAGGGAGGGTTGGTGGATCTGGTCTGAGGGCTTCATTTCTTTTCTTTTCTTTTTTTTTTTTTTTTGAGACTGAGTTTCGCTCTTGTTGCCCAGGTTGGAGTGTCATGGCATGATCTTGGCTCACTGCAACCTCCACCTCCCGGGTTCAAGTGATTCTCCCACCTCAGCCTCCAGAGTAGCTAGGATTACAGCCATGCGCCACCACACCCAGCTAATTTTTTATTTGTAGTAGAGATGGGGGTTTCTCCATGTTGGTTAGGCTGGTCTCGAACTCCCGACCTTAGGTGATCTGCCCGCCTCAGCCCTCCCAAAGTGCTGGGATTATAGGCATGAGCCACTGTGCCTGGCAGGGTCATGAATGTAAAGAGCAACTCATCAACAGTTCTGTGTGCTTTTCTCCAGCACCTTCAGCTGCTCTGGCACTGGCCTGAAGAAGGTGAGGGTTGGGTTTTAGAAGAGTTGGAATTTAGTCAGGTTTAAATAATGGACAGAGAGGGGCAGGTTTATTGAGGGTTCAGCCAGGGAGTAACAGTCACGGTGGAGCATGGGGTCTGCTCAGGGTTAGAAGGGAAGCAAGGACATGAGTGGCTGACAGTGAAAAAGGTGATATTGAAAGAGGATTGGAGGCTCTGATGAAGCATGGTGTGGAGGGGAAGCTAGAGCCCACGATGACTGAGCTGAAGTGATGGGGAGATGAGAGCAAGAAACTGCAAGTGAGAGAGTACAGGGTGTACTCGGATGGTGTCAGCTGGGCAAAGGTTTAGAAACTGGAGGAGGAGAAATGGCTCAGAAGGTAACCGAATGAAAAGACAGCACCCACATCCCCTCCTGGGCTTCCCAGGACATTTCTTCCCTACATCTCCCAGAGCAGTTCTGTCTCTTGCCAGGTTGCCTGAAGAAGCCTAGGACAACTCGGGTGGCTTCAGTTTTAGGCCTACTCAGGGTTTTTTTCTTTTATTTATTTATTTATTTTTTTGATACAGAGTCTCGCACTGTCGCCCAGGCTGGAGTGCAGTGGGGTGATCTCGGTTCACTGCAACCTCTGCCTCCCAGGTTCAAGCGATTCTCCTGCCTCAGCCTCCTGGGTAGCTAGGATTACAGGCATGCACCACCATGCCTGGCTAATTTTTGTATTTTTAGTAGAGACGGGGTTTCATTATGTTGGCCAGGCTGGTCTGGAACTCCTGACCTCGTAATCTGCCCATCTCAGCCTCCCAAAGTACTGGGATTACAGGCGTGAGCCACTGCGCCCGGCCCGGTCAGGCTATTTTTCAACTTTGTTTCTCCTTACAGCCTGCTCCACAGCCTGGTTCTGCCTGTACTGCACAGGTGGTAGTGATGTGCCTTCTAGAACAAGCACCTAAGGGCCACACCGGAGTCAGATCCCTAGAGAGAGGGCCTGGTTTCTTCTGTAAACTGTATTCCCTTGTTTGTTTATTCAAACACGTGTTAAGCACTATTGTGTGCCAGGCATATTTGCTTTATTTTCTTTACCTCTCTCAGCCACCCTGAGGGGAGGGATTATTTTTTATTTATTTTCATTTTGTAGAGATGGGGTCTCACTAGGTTGCCCAGGCTTGTCTCAAACTCCTGGGCTTAAGTGATGGGGGGAGGGATTATTATGCTCATTTTTACAGATGAGAAAATAAAAGCTCAGAGAGCTAAAAAACTTTGCCAAGGTCATATAGGGTCTATCTGAGTCCAAAGAGACTCACTATCCAGATAGGGAAGAATCAGGTAGGGAAATAGTAAAGCATAAGAAAGCGTGCAAAGTTTTAAGGGAATATGGAATTTAAAAAGATTGCTCCTGTTATGGGTTCAGAGGTGGGGTACATGTGAGTTAGACTTCTAGGATTAGTAGAAATTTACACAGAGGGCCAGGCACGGTGGCTCATGCTTGTAATCCCACACTTTGGGAAGCTGAGGTGGAGTTCGAGACCAGTCTGGCTAACAGAGTGAAACCCCGTCACTACTAAAAATACAAAAAATTAACCAGATGTGGTAGTGTGCGCCTGTAATCTCAGCTACTTGAGAGGCTGAGGCAGGAGAATCACGTGAACCCAGGAGGCAGACGTTGCAGTGAGCCGAGATTGTGCCATTGCACTCCAGCCCGGGCAAGAGTGCGAGACTCTCTCAAAAAAAAAAAAAAAAAAAAAAAAGAAATTTACATAGGGAGCTGGAGACAAAGGACCACAGGCAGAAGTGATAGCCTGAGCAAAGACATCATGACATGAAAATCCGTGGTGTCATCAAGACTGTTGAGTGAAAGGTAGAGACAAGATTGTCTATGGGCCTGGGGTTCATGGACAGCCTCAAGGGCGTCCACAAACCCCCAGACATTTGATTTCAATTGTGGGTGTCTATTTTTTTTTCTAGAGAGAGGGTTATTTTCATCAGATTCTTCAAACTGGGACATTCACTCAAAACAGCCTTGGGTGGCAGATAAGCTTGGAGACATCAGCAGGACCAGGAACACAGGACCTTGTAGCCCTGCTTCAGGAATTCAAACCTCATTCTGAGGCCAAGAGGGAACCCATGGGGTTTTCTAGCCGGGAGCAACATGGGATGGGCCTTAGGAAGACAACACAAGTTTACTGTGAGCCGAAATAGATGGAAAGTCCTTTTATAGACTATAACATGATGTACTGTTTACTGCTGTATCCCCAGAGTCGGGCATGGTGCCGAGCATATATTGGGGGTTCAGTAGATATTTGTTGAATGAATGAATGAATGAGCACAGGTGTACATCATAACAATAAGAGTGTATGTCTCCAGGGTGGCTCCGTGCATTTCTTGACTGATTTAACTGAAGGTGAAATCCATGAACCCCAAGCTCCCTGTGTACAGCTTCAGGCTCTAACAGAAACCTACTGAGTCCTGAGATGATGCTAGGAGTCGAGGGGGGCAGGCAGGGGAGAGTGGATTTGGCACCTGAGGGTGTGGTCACACCTGGCTGTAGGATAGGGCTCTTCCCACAGTGCCCCATGGTATCTTTGAAGGAGTGGAGGCTACATGGCTAGGATGGCCGGAATTCTTCTTTTCCTCCTTCAACATTCAATCCATCGATTTGTCCTGTTGACTCTGCCTCCAAAACATGTCCTCTGTCCCTTCTATTTCCTCCTTCTCCTCCGCTCCCACCTCATTCCTGCTCCCCACCTGGCCTGGGCCACGACAGCTGTCTCAAAACCAGAGCCATGGCTCTACTCTTGCCTCCCTACCATCTGCTCTCCATGTGGTGGCCTGAGGGATCTTTAAAACTCTCCACCTGCAAAGAACATGGCTTTCTTTCCAGAAACTTAGAGTACTGTGCTTCTAAAAATTTAATATGTTTCGGTCATGTGGGCATTTTGCTAAGACGCAGTCTGTGATTCAGTTATCTGGGGTTGGGCTCAAGGATGCGTTTTTAACAAGCTCCCAGGCCATACAGTTGCTGCTGCTCTTGGACCACATTAGAAGTAACAAAGACTTAGAGAAAAATCCAAATTTCCTTCCCATGTCCCACTTCATCTGGCCCCTGTCCAGCTCTCCCGTGTTGCCTCCGGCCGTTGCTCCTCTTCCTCATCGTGCTGTGGCTCCCTGGGTCTTTATTCTGTTCCTGGAGTGTTTCAAGCTATTCCTGCCTCAGGGCCTTTGCACATGATGTTCCTATTGCCCGGAATGCTCCTTTCCTGGAAGATTCCACATGGCTTTGCTTTTCTTTGTTTACATCTTAGTTCAATGGTCAGATAGTAATTCTCTGTCCACTTCATCTAGTGAAGTACCTTAGCCACCAGAGACTCTCGGCTATTTGCTTTTGTCTTCTTCTGCATAGCACTTACAATTCTCAGTTTATTTTAGTAATATATTTATTGACATTCATTTCCTGCCCTTCTTTTCATGTATGTTCCACAGGGATAAGGACTCGGTTTCCTTCACTCTGAGCCTCCCCCAGAGCCTGGCACATGGTAAGTGTCCTCTTCATGTTTCTTGAGCCTGTGCACAAAAATGCTCCCACTGCTGCTGTTGGTGTTTGGATGCAGACAAGCTGGGAAAACTGATGGGGGGATCTGAGGCAGAGGAGAGGAAGGAGGGAATAAGCAAACTTTCTCTCCTGGGGAGCCTCAGAAAAAGCCTCAAGAACCTGGAGACGATGTTGAAACCCTGAATCAACACATAATAATTTAATTCATCAAACTAGAAGAGATTCATTCTGGAGGGTGGGGAAGAAAGTAATGCAGAGTTCATTGAATGAGTTAATAAGCATTTGGAACAGTTTAAGTAAACACAAAGTAAATATTTATCGAATAAATAAAATATGCTGAACACTTATTTTATGACCATCACTTTGTGTTACATAATCTGCTTATCCTCATAAAACATCACCATCTTGCAAATAAGAAGCTGTGCTACCAGATTAGAAGATTTGCCCAAGGTCATATAAGACTCACCCAAGGTCATACAGTGATCCAGAGACAGAGCTGACCACTCCACTCTCTATGAAAGAGTCAGATGTGATGGCAGGCACCTGTAGTCCCAGCTACTCAGGAGGCAGAGGCAGGAGGATAGCTTGAGCTGAGGAGTTCGAGGCTGCAGTGAGCTTTCATCGCACCACTGCACTCCAACCCGGGCAACACAGCAAGACCCTGTCTCTTGAAAACAAAAAACAAAAACAAAAAAACTTCTCCACCTCTAAGGGGCAGTTCTGTAAACTTGTTTCAGACATATGACTCAAATCCAGGCAAGAAGCCTGGAGGCCATCTGTGAGCAAGGAAAGCCGTGGCCTGCTGAATGCTTTGGATAATCAGAGGAAAGAGTGTATCCACAGAGGAGAGACTGGCTTCGTAGAACCTGGTGGGAGCGTAACCAGGGAGCTGGCGTTTGTCTAGTCTCAGGCTCTGACATCACCCCTGTGGTGGCATGGGTGGGCAGGAATGCCACAAGCTGGCAGTGGCTCTTCTTAGGATGTGGCTTCCCACATCCATGTGGGAATGTGATGTGATGACCAGGCCCCAGTGGCAATAACAAGTTCGATGTAAGTGCATAAATAGGCACTTACCAGGAAATCTCTTGTGAACCAGGCATGGTGGTTCACGCCTGCGATCCCAGCACTTTGGGAGGCTGAAGGGGAAGGAGCTCTTGAGCCTAAGAGTTTGAGACCAGCCTGGACAATGTAGAGACACTCCATTTCTACAAAAAGTAAAATGGAAAGTTAAAGTTAGCTAGGCATGGTGGCACACTCCTGTAGTCCCAGCTACTTGGGAAGCTGGGGTGGGAGGATCGCTTGAGCCTGGGAGGTTGAGGCTGCACTGAGCCATGATCACGCTACTGCATTCCAGCCTGAGTGACAGAGCAAGACCCCATTTCAANTCCACAAATTCTCGCTTTTGATGTTATTATTATTATTATTACGGTACACAGGTTTTAGAATCTAACATATTAGCTGAGTGATCTTGAGGCCACTTAATCTCTGTCTTTGTCTATTTACTCATCTCTAACATGGTTACTGTAACGTTGAATGAGTTAATTCACGTAGAGCTCCCGCTATGGTACCTGACACATAGTAAGAACTCAGAAAATGGTGGTAGTGGTGGGAGAGGTATGTCTATCTGCTCAGTGGAAAAGACACCATGTTATACCCCAAAACCTTAAAATTAGTTTCACTTTAGAATTAGAGAATCATTTCCTCTCCTTTCCAATTTCATAGGATGCAGAAAGTATACTCTGAGGAAACTGGGTTTAAAAGTATTTGATTTCAACTTTTTAATAAAAATGTAATAAACATGATCACTTTCCTAGTGTCAGTCCATTTAGGAATGTGATTGAAAGTCCTGTTAAAGAATTTCTAGATCTTTAATAAAAATCAGTTGCAAATCCAAGCCCTCTTGAGGCCTCACAAATTTAATTTTTGTTGTGATGGATAGTCCTGAAATATTTGTATTATAGATTGCTGTAAGTGACATCGACTAAAGCAAGGCAATAGAGTTAAGTGATTGTATGCCTTTCTCCACTTACTCCATAGTGGTTGAGTACTATTGAAATCTTATCTGTTTCATCCTTTGTATGTTTTTCATCTTAAGTATAAATAAGGAAAGTAATAAATGTCCAAAGAAAGACAATGGCCACATTAGTTGCATTTATGTGCTCTAGAATTATATTTTATAATTCCTTTCAGAGAGCAGAATGCCACATTTGCTTTCAGAATGTGGTAAAAGAGTTGTGACAGTGGCATGTAAATTTCCAAATGAGGTCAAAGGATTATGACTAGTAGGAAAAGTTTTTTAAAAAAATCAATGTGAAGTGATCCATTCTAGTTGCACTATTTATTTACATGCAAGGTACGAAAAACTATTAATAGCTTAATATGTAGCCACTCTTTACAATGAATAAAAACTTGGTTATAAGTACAGGAAAATACATATAAGGAGACAGTATGATACAGCAAAAAGAGCATTGCAGTGAATATTGGGAGGTCTAACTTCAAACTTAAGCTCAGCAATTATTTGACCATGTTATTGTGGGAAAGCCATTTAGCCTCTCTCAGTTTTAATTCTCCTCATTTTTAAAATGAGGAAATCTATTTTGTCTAAGGTCACATCTAGTTCAATCCTATGATTCTGTCTCTGGATATCTGGGGGAGATACACATTTGACAGAATTTAATTTAAAACCAGTGAAGTTGCTTTCTTTATTCAGAGTACAAATGTGGCTTGTTGAAATTATATTTCTCTTTGTATAACTTTTAAACTCATCATCCCTAAACCCACGTATACACAGCCTTCTCCTATTAAACAGTTCAGTTTGTGGTGTATGCTCTATTTTGTAGCAAATTTCATGTTTCTATTTTTGAACATGATCTTAAAGATATGCTTACAAAGTTTTTAGCAGAAAGCTGATAAATCCAAGGTTTTGGTATACATATAACCGAGTCAAGCTGATTCCATTCTTTTCTTTGATAATAATTCTAACCACTCTGCTACATTATAAATGTGAGTCCTTGTTCAGAAAGAAAAGAAAGCAAGAAATGAGTTTCACATCAAACAATTTTTTCCCGTTACTGGAAAAGCAATTCAAATGTCCTGTTGACAATATTTTATATTTAGAACAACGTATGTGAGGCTAAAGCATTATCCAAGTTCTGTGGCAGGAAGCTTGAGCCCCCCACTATTATGACATCATATTTTTTAATAGTAAATGTCAAAAAAGACATCATATTTCTATAAAAGTAAAGAATTTAGTCACAATACTTTGTCAATCTTTTAAACAATATGTAAAACCCAAGTACAAGTTTATCTTTTCCTCTGTCTGCCAAGACAAAGAAAAGTCAAAAAGTAGAGAACTGGCCGGATGTGGTGGCTCGTGCCTGTAATCCCAGCACTTTGGGAGGCTGAGGCAGGCAGATCACTTGAGGTCAGGAGTTCAACACCAGCCTGACCAGCATGGTGAAACCTCATATCTACTAAAAATACAAAACTAAGCTGGACTTGGTGGCATGGGCCTGTAATCCTAGCTATTTGGGAGGTTGAGGCAGGAGAATCACTTGAACCCAGGAGGCAGAGGTTGCAGTGAGCTGAGATCACACTGCTGCACTCCAGCCTGGGCGACACAGCCAGACTCAGTCTCAAAAAAAGAAAAAAAGTAGAGAGCTGGAGTAGTAGAAAGGCACATATAAAACCTGAGAAGAGAAAAAGAGTCTGAAATTTGGGCAAAGTAGTATAATAGAAAGATTAGAATTACATACTATCAGACTGTGTCTACTTGATATCAGAATATCTTGGGTTTAGTTGCATTATTCATTCATTTAATTTTCAAGGAAAGCCATGCTGGTTTTTTAGCTGTCTGTAACATCTGTCAAAATGGTGAAACCAGCTAAGAAATGTGACCACCAACAATGGAGTCAGACCCAGTCACAATTTCCCTATGTATAGAAACATAATATATAGAGAGTTCCAAATTTTCTTTGAATCTTCTAATATAAATGTAAGAGACATTGGTTTGCCTGTTTGAAATTTTCTGTGGGAATGAAGTCCTATTTTCTTCCTCAGAGTAGACACATTGGTATGCATGTTACTATTTGACCATTTGATGGTATTTGTGGTGAAGGAAACCATCACTCCTTGCAGTTACAAAAAGTTCTCATGTACAGTCTCTCATCTAAAAATCACAACCTTGTGATTTTGTATTATGGTTATGATTACATATTATCATTATTGCCTTTTTCATGTGAGGAAACCAAGACTTAGAAACATGAAGTACCGCAATCACAGTCATGTAACTTGTATCAGTCAAGATCTGAGTCAGTTGTTTTGAACTGCGATTCCCATGCTCTTTTTGCCTCCTCTTCTCAAAGTTCTATTAAGTTTGGACTTAGCAAAGCAATACAAGCTGCGTGTGGTGGCTCACGTCTGTAATCTCAGCACTTTGGGAGGCCAAGGCAGGTGGATCACTTGAGGTCAGGAGTTAGAGACCAGCCTGGCCAGCATATAGTGAAACCCTGTCACTCCTTAAAATACAAAATTAGCTAGGCATGGTGGCACACTCCTGTAGACCCAGCTACTTGGGAAGCTGAGGCGGGAGAATCACTTCAACCCAGGAGGCAGAGGTTGCAGTGAGCCAAGATCACGCTACTGCATTCCAGCCTGAGTGACAGAGCAAGACCCCATTTCAAAAAAAAAAAAGAAAAAGAGAAAAAAAATCTTTTGTGAACTGCATTAGAGTGAGTGAGTTGTTCAAGCCTGGCAGCTCTGGCTGCTGGACAGAGGCTCTGAAGCAGCCAGGCTGGGTTGTGGGTCGTACCTTGAGTTAGTTCCCTGCCCACTGACCTTCCTCTGTACCAAGGCTTCTCAAAGTAAAGACTTGAGACTGGGCTCAGACTAATCACATCAGGACCACCTGAGAACTTGATAGCAATGCAAATTCTCCTGCCCTGTCCTCCAGTCTACAAAATTAGAAACTATAGGGGTGGGGTCCGTGGTTCTGGGAATTAAGCCCTACAGGTGATTCTGATGCATGTTCCAGTTTGAGAACCATAATTACAGTTTCCCTTTCATAATAGTTACTACTTTGCAAGGAGTGGGGTGTGGTTAAGGTAACAGGTTGAGAAATTCATAATACAGTGCAGGGAGTCTTTTTATAAGTTGAGTGAGTACTCCATTAAAGACTTTCAATGGAAAAGGTCAGGGATTAGGGAGGAACCTCCTTGCATTTCAGAAAATCTCCAGAGGAGGGGTTAATTTGCAAAAGCACATTTTAAAGTTATTATAGTTTTGCTTTCTAGACCTGATTTTTTTTAAGTTTATTTTTTTAAGAGAAAAAGTCTTGCCAATATTGCCCAGCCTGGTCTCAAAGTCCTGGGTTCAAGTGATCCTTCCCCCTCGGCCTCTCAAAGTGCTGAGATACAGGCATGAGCCCACCTTTAATTTCTTTTGAAATGTCAAATGGCATTAAAGGAAAGTGTAATATAAACTGCCACCTACTATTGATGGTTTTAGTGTCTATAAATGTTTGTATCCCACCTCCTGTGCAATTCTCATCCTCAAATACAAAACCAAAACCAAAAAAACAATGATCTATCTGTACGTACACACACACACACACACACACACACACACACACACCCTCAGCTGGCCTAAGAGGTAAAAGAAACACCCTGTAGGACCTGCCGAAAGAGCTCATGAGGCACGTTGCAGCCTTTATTGTGTGCCATGCACTGTCTCTGGCTCTATGAAGAGGGTATAATACACTAGCTAGTGGCTTCTGCAATCGAGCAGCTTACAAGAGAAAATTCAGAGGGAGACATTTTTCTGGTTGACAGATGTTGAAAGTATGGAGGTGTGGGAGCTTTGATCAGAGTCTTGGTTTTTCAGTTTTGCCAGATAATAGAACACATGGGCTGAACTAGTGGGAGACGAGGGTGAACAGATGGGCGAGACTTGATTGCTGGGTTAGGAGGCACAGGAAGGCACAGAAGACAGAGGACTCCCAGTCCTTGGCAGTACCGTACTGCTCCATGCCCACTACTTGGATCCAGGGCCATATTCAGATGAGGTTAGATAGAATTGCTAACATTTATCCAGCGACCACATGTGCCAATCTAGGTGTTGTACATACATTAACTCATTCTTCACAGGAACCCGATGAGTTATTTGATGAGGAGACTCAGCATTCAGAGGAATTCGAATGTGCCCAAGGTCACACCCTAGGCAATGGTGGAATCAGAATTTGAGTCTCAGGCACTTGCTCTGAAGCCATCGACAATTCAGTGCGCTGTCCCCCGTGTCTGAGCTGGCTGGCTGGGTTGTGAATGGCGGAGGGATGGGACTCTTGTTTTGGTGGGTAAATGTGGTCCAGAAGAAAGCCCTTCGCTTTTCTCCAAGCCTGAGCAATCCTCTTGGCGCCGGCAATCCAGAGCAGAGCGCTTTGTGAGCCAGTTACAGGAGAGGCTCTGTAAGCCCCTTCCCACTAGATGGCGGCCCCTAAACCCACACACAAATCCTGGAGCCTCCCCGGTCCCCATCTTCCAGGGCTTGGCAGCGGCTGAGGAACTGCGGGACGGCGGGACGCAGAGCCGCCTGGTGTCCAGGGAGCTCCCCGCCTCAGCCCCGCCCCATCCGGGGGTCGCGGGAAGCTCCACGGCCGGGTGGGGGGCGGAGGCGGAGGCGGACGGGGAGACTCGGCTTTTCGACTTTCGGCGCCCAGGGGAGGAGCCGGCGCGGGGCAGCCCCACCCGAGACACCTAGGAGGGGCCCGCCCGCACCCGCGGCCGCCAGCGGGAGCTAAGCGGGGGGTCGGGAGCGCGGCGCGGGCGCGGTCGCGGGCCCCGAGGGCGGGGTCCGGCGGCAGGTGCGCGGCGTGGACTACAAGTCCCAGCATGCCCGGCCGCCCTGACCCGGCCCCCGCCGCCGCTTAAAAGGCTTCGGGAGCCGAAGCCGTCGGGTCGCCGCGGCTTTCGCTTTGCAGCCGCAGTTGGGCGGGAGGGAGCGGCGGACTCGGCTGCCGGCTCTCCCGGCGTCCCGGTTCGGGCAGCGCCGAGGGGCGCTTCTGGTCCAGCCCTTCCAGTTCGGGGGTTCCCTGCCGAGGCGCCCGCGCCCCCGGGCTCCCAGCCTCGGCCGCCGCGGCCCCGATGCCTAGGCATGGATAGAGCGGCGCTGCGCGCGGCGGCGATGGGAGAGAAGAAGGAGGGCGGTGGCGGGGGGGATGCGGCGGCCGCGGAGGGAGGCGCCGGGGCCGCGGCCAGCCGGGCGCTGCAGCAGTGCGGGCAGCTCCAGAAGCTCATCGACATCTCCATCGGCAGCCTGCGCGGGCTGCGCACCAAGTGCGCCGTGTCCAACGACCTCACCCAGCAGGAGATCCGGACCCTGGAGGTAAGGGAGCTGCAGCGCCCGAGGGTCAGGGACCAGGTTAGCCCGCGTCGCCCAGTAAGAGGCTTCCCCTCCCTCCTGCACTCGCTGATGCGGCAGCCGGAGGACCCGGGACCAGCCCTCTCCTTGGGCAGGATTTGCGGGGCGTGTGCGTGGTGGGAACTGGGATGGAGGCTCAAGGGGTCCGTGGGCGGGGTGGGCTGCGCGCGGACATCACCTTCCTCCCCTTCTCCGCCACCACCCCATTTCCAGTTTGTGGGGCCGCAGGACTTGTTGTCCCACTGAGTCACACGCTGGACTTTACCCCGTGTGACCGAGCCGAGCACCCGTGGGCTGGGTGACAGAGGAAGTCCCCCTGAGCGTGAGCGCAGGCCTGCCGTCCGCTGCCTTCCCTTCACGCCCCAGACGCCGTCCTGTCTCTTCCTTTCCTCTCCTCCCAGGTCTTGTCTGCTGCTTTTTAAAAAGTGTTGCTGAAACTGCATTTTTGCTGTTGAGGCGTTTGGTGCTTTCCTTTCACGTTGCCACGGAGGCTTGCTGCTTAAAATGTATTAATAATTACCCGCTGACTCCCCCTGCTTCCCCCCAAAGATTGGATTTTGGCTTAGGAAGGATTATGCTGGGGAAGCAAGCCTTTGGTGGGAAGAGGACACTGTTTAAGGGGTTCTAATGGAGACAGCCTGGAGTGTGAAGAAATTAGATATGCGGGCCTTCCTCTCAAATTATAGCCGGGAAGTATTAGAAGGATTTGGAAAAGCCAGCCTGAGGGTATTGAGGCACCCTGTCCATACACAAATGACTGCAACTAGTGCGTTCCAAATGTGATTTCGGCCAGGGACCGGCCTGTGAACCCTCAGGGACCAGTTAATAGCTGCCCAGTCTTGAAGAAGGGGCCTCTCACCATCTTGCCCTGCCACATCTGGCCTCCTGCAGGTCTGGAGATGTTTTATTTTATTAGATTCTCAATTTCTCACCAGTCCTCTCCTCCCGCCCCGCCCTACTCCGCCGTTGCTAATTGCCTCTGCCAGCTGTCATAAGGCTCTCTGTGATTGCGGTAATTATTACAAGACCAATCCTTCCTCCAGGCACGCCACAAGCCTGAATCCTTGTTTGATCCCAAATGCTCGGCGGTGACTCTCCTTCAGTTTTATTTTCTTAGAAGCTGTAAAGTCACAGGACATTGGAAGAATACAGTCAGTGCTGGGTATTATGATTTTTTATTACAGTTGCTAAAGCTGTACTGACCAAGGCTTTGCTTAAAAAACAAACAGAACCCCTTACAACCGGCCTTTCTGCGTGCATGCTGCAGTTTTCCAAGTGTTGAGAGAAACTGATTTGTTGAACACAGCTGAGTGTGTTTGCCCAGCAAAGTTCAGTTTTTAAGCTGACACAATAAGGGGCCTGTGAGGCTCAGTTCCGGGAGGAGGGGTCGCTGTCCGTCAGAGTGTGTGCGGCTGGATTTCGGTGTTGCTGGGCTTGGAGAATGCTCTCTCTGTTGACCTCTGTGGGATTGTCCCCATGTCACTCTGAAGAGCTCCTGGCTCCGAGTGTATATGTAGGAGAACCACTTGCTGTGCATTCTCAGGAATGGCCTTTTGTCCTACCCTGACTTTCAGAGTCCCTCATTTTGACGGCAGTGTGGTGTGGTGATGCACCAGAGCATCCAGCTATTGAAGTCTTGGAGCTGGTTTATTCAGTGGCTTCCCTCCTGAGTGTTGGTTTAGACAATCAACCCTGGCAGCTGAGAACCCATCTGAAGGCCCGCAGGGGATTTGCAGTGTAAATCCAGCTCCCTGTTCTTCCCACCAGATGTGGATTCCGGTTCACCCCACTCCCTGAAAAGGCAGGAGATGGGTTGTTTTTGGGGTTGGGAATTTAGACCCCTGGAGCAAGTTCCATGGGGCTGCCACCAGCTAGTTTGGATGAGTCACTCCATCCTCGAGGCCTCAGCCTCCTCACCTGAAAAAGGAGGTTGGAGTGGATTTCTGAGAGCTCTGGAAGCTGGAAATTCTCTAGATTAGGGAAGGAGATTCGGTTGGTGAAATTAAATGTTTCTGATTGTTTTTATACTACCCCTGTTTAAGAATAACCTCTTTAAGAATGGTTCTAAAATCCAGATTTACTGAGCCTGTAAAGTAGGGGTTGTTTATTACCAGAATTGTTGCCATAGGAGCAGTGTGGTGAGCAGGAAGCACATGGCTTTCATTTTGGGCCTGGGTTCTGTCTGTGTGACCTTGGGCAAGTCCCATGACTTCTGAGTCTCAAGCTTTCCTGTCCGTAAAATAGGAATGAGACTGCTCACACCTGCAGCGTTTTGTCTGTCAGTTCACATTGTTGCTTTCAAAAGGGGTCTGCCTGGCAGCTTTCCCTAGTGAGAGTCCAGTAGCACTTACGGCACAGGCCACTTTTAGGGAAAGGTACTTCTGCAGCTGCCTCTCATCTCATGCAGGCGGGTGACACAGGCTAGGAAACAGTCTCAGCAAGCTGGGTGGAGCTGCCTGTCCCCAGCAGCATGTGGCAGGGCCAGGCGGGCGTGTGGTGAGGTCCACTCGGCATTCTTTCCTGTACTGTGGGCTCCCCACACACCAGGCCAGGGTCCCCAGAGACTGTGCTTGCAACACTGGATTCCTGGGTTTGGAAGAAGGGTCTGACTGGAGGCCTTGGTCTGCACAACTGCATCGGACTTCTCTAGAATCTTAAGAGCCCCAGCCCACTCTGCCCCTCATTAAATAAGCCCTCAGTGGGAGAAGCAGCACATGAGGTGTCCCTGGAGGTCTCTGACCGGGGATGGGCTGCTGCTGCCCAAAATCTGGGCTGAGATGGGGTGCAGGGGTCAGTGTGTCTGGTTTTCTGAGGATAACTTTTCTCTGTGTCGTGGTCCAGTTTGGTTAGAAAAGGGCAGAAGGAGCTGAGGTTTAGCATTTACCTCCTGTTTGCCCTGCAGCGTGCCCATCTCTTCTCAATCTCACAAACGTTCCTGGAGACCGCATTCTTGATCATACACATTTTCCCTCTCTCAATAGAAAGGGAGGGAGACAGTCTGAAAGCAGGGTGTGAATCTGTTAACAGAAGTTGTGAGGCTACCTCATCCTGGCAGGACCTGGTGTTCTGTCTCCGCTAGGCCCTCCTAGGGGTCTGAGAACTCCACCGAGGCAAATAGGAATGTTCTCATGTCCCAGATGTGCTCACGGAGGGACACCTGGCCTGCCTCATAGCTGGGCCTGCAGCCCATTCCAGTCGTCATACCCTTCATTCCTTTGAATCTGCCCAGCGCTGGGGAGAGAAGGGTGGGTAGAAGCAAACACATGTTGCCTCACGGAGCTTCACGTTCCAGGGACACTGTGACTTGCCCTTTCCTGCAGCCTACTAGTACTTCCCAGAGACAGGCTCTGCCATCCTGACTCTCCCTGCCTTGTGTTCTTGCGTAGAAAAATCCTTCCTAAGCAAGCTGGCCTGGAGAAAGGGGCTGAAGGACCTTGATCATCAGGCTTTGCTGGGATGTGATGTTGGGAACTGTGGTAGGTGCAGTCTCTGCCCTTGGGCTGCCTCCCTGGGCAGTTGCCCTGGAGCTGTGAGGGGTCAGAGGGAAGGCTCTCCTGCCACTTGGAAGGTCAGAGAGGCCTGGTCCTCACACAGCTCTGCTATGTGGGGGACCTGAGCTCTCCCTGTGCTTCCCAAGGAGCATCTGACAATGGAACTGCTGGGAGGGGGAAGGGTGCTAAGGCCTGAAGATTAGGTCCTTAGGGTGTGCTGAGGCATATTCCCTGGACAGACCTTCGGTTCCTGTTGCTGTGCTTACCCGGCTGGCAGCCACCTGGCAAGGGCTCTGAAGTAGGTGGGCGACTCTCCCAGTCTCTAGGGTTTAGGGACACTCCTAGTCTAGTGAAGGGGCCAGGCAGGGCACAGTCATGACTCTGGTAGCACAGCTTTCAGGACCCTACGTTGGGAACCCCACTGAACCCTTGGCCTGTCCAACCTCCTGTTTTTTTTGTTTTTGTTTTTTAGGCAGAGTGCCACTGTCGCCCAGGCTGGAGTGCAGTGGCATGATCTCTGCTTACTGCAATCTCTGCCTCCCAGGTTCAAGCAATTCTCCTGCCTTAGCTTTCGAGTAGCTGGGATTATAGGCGTGCACCACCATGCCTGGCTAATTTTTGTATTTTTAGTAGAGACAGGGTTTCACCATGTTGGCCAGTCCTGGCCTCAAGTGATCTGCCCGCCTTGGCCTCCCAAAGTGCAGGAATTACAGGCGTGAACCACCTCCTGGTTTTATGGAAAATATTCCCAGAGTCTTGGTGATTTCTCCCAAGTCACAGGTTCCTGGCAGAACTGAGACTGAAACCTGGTTTCCTTTCCCACCCAGTCCCTGTCTCGAAGTGTGGCATCCCTCCACTTCTGCCCTGTGGCCACAGTTGTAACCCTTTGGCCAAGTAGCTCCAGCCATCCCTGAAGGGATGCAGCACTGAGGCTCTGGCCCTTTTTGTGTCCACTTTCAGCTGGGTAACTTTTTCCCTGGTGAAACCTACTTCCCAAATGTTTCTTGTAGGCAGCCTGCAGGGGGACCCGCAGTGGCTGTGAGCCTGGGGAGGGCTGGGTGGTGCTGGAGCGAGGTCTTATCAGATCTGCAGCTTTGTTGGTGTGGGTGCCAGCAGGTGTGGTTTGTTGCCTGCAGCTGTGGGAATGCCTTCTTCCACGTCAGGGTTGTGTCCTGTTCTTGGAGTCGTCTGGGTTGTCTCAAAGTCCAGGAAAGTGGCATTCTACGCGGCAGGTCTTCTCCTGCCCGCGGGATGTGTCTGGAGATGGACCACGTAGAGACACTGGCCCACGGTGGCAGTGTCTGCGGTGCTGGGGAGGAGCAGCAAAGCCTGTGGCCAGGTCTCTCCAAGCTGTGCCTTTTCAAAAGGCCATCCTTTCAGAATAGGCTGGTTGAGATCTCTTTTTTACATTCAGTTCAAAGGGAAAGCTGCATAGGTGCCTTTGGGGTCAGGGGAATGGCCTTCCAGTAGAGAGGGCAGACGAAGATGAGGAACGTGCTTGGTCACTTGTTCTGTGTGGAGTACTGCACGGGGCTCTCGGCATATGTTGCACCTTAACATTCACAAGGACGCTATGAGGCTTTATCCTAATGTTACAGCTGAGTGAATTGTGGCGGGGGTTGGGGGGCGGAGGGGGGGGATGAAGAGACTGTTTCAGCAGGTGGTTGAACCCAGGTTGACTGGTCTTGTCAACTCACGTTTAGAACTCCACAGCTGTCGCTATGGTGGGGAGATTGTATGCAGGGTCATGGTTGCTGAGACCAAGGAAATGGCCAGTAATGAAAAGGGCTGGTCTGAGGGCATTCAGTGGCTTGACTCTAGATGTTTGGGCTTCCTGGTGGCCACCCAGTCTGTGCAGCCTCAGGGTTTGGGCACGGGGCTGCTTCCCTAATGTTCAGGCCAGCACATCCTCAAAGACAGGACTCTCAGCACCATGATGCAGCCAGCTCTGCGCTTGTCTCATTCTGAGAAAGGAGAAGCTGCCTAGAGATCAACTTACTCATCATTTTTTAAATGGCTACCTGCCTTATTCTTTCTGAACAGTTCCTCTGACAATGTATTCTTTAACTTTCTATTTTTAATTAAAATATTTTAAAAATACATTATGATATATGTTCACTGTAGAAAAAGAAAGTACTAGATGGCAGCAACAAAAATCACCCAGAATGCTGCCTCTCCAGGTTAATTCCATTGCGCATTTTGCTGTATATTTTTCCTACATTTGCATACAAATGTACATGTGTATATTTGTGACACATATTGTGCATGGCCTTGTAAATGTCTTCTGTCTACATCAGCACATATACATATGCATCAGCACTATTAGTGGCTGCATTGTGTGGTCATACCATAAATTCAGCTAACTGGTTTCCCTGTGTGGGCGATTCAGGCTGTTTCTGAGTCTTGCTTTTATAAACCATGCTGCAATGAGTATCTTCCTAGAAGTGAGATTTGCTGGGTCAAACTGTATGAATACATTTAGTATGTATTTCTGTCCTAGTCTTTAAAATCTCTGTGGCATCATAAATCTTCCCCTGCTAAGTAGGAATGGCAGCCTTCATACATTTATCCCTTTGCCGCTGCATCTGTAGTCACGCTGAAGTCCTTAAAAAGGAGGCTGGGGCTGGGTGTGGTGGCTCATGCCTGTATCCTAGCACCTTGGGAGGCTGAGGCGGGTGGATAGCTTGAATCCAGGAGTTCAAGACCACCCTAGGCAACATGGTGAAACCCCGTCTCTACAAAAAATACAAAATTAGCTGGGCGTGGTGGCGCGCCTCCTGCAGGAAGAAGCAAATGGGTTTGCTTTCCTAGCTGTTTTCTAGCTATTCAGGAGCCTGAGGTGGAAGATTGCTTGAGCCTGGGAGGTGGAGGTTGCAGTGACCTGAGATTGTACCACTGCACTCCAGCCTGGATGACAGGGCAAGACACTGTTTTAAAAAAAAAAAAAAAAAAAAACGCTGGACATGGTCCTGTGGGTGAGGTTCTGGGATAAGTGTCAGGAATTATGGGTTCTAGTTTTGTGGTTGCTTGTGTCTGAGCTTCTGGGCTATGTGTCAAGCAGTGTGGCTTCTAGTTTTTGTGGTTACCTGCAGCAAAGGGGGACCCTCCCAAGCTGACCAATTAGAAGAAAGCCCTTTTTCTTGCTCCAAGATAGCAGAGGGAGGGGCTGGATTTCAGGTCTCTGTGTCCTGAGACATATGATAACCATATGGTGAGGCTCATGAAAGTAGTACTAGATAACCACTTGAGGCTCATGAAAGTCACTTTAACTGCATTCTGGGTTTCATCCCTAACTACAAATACTGATCACAGTGCTATTTGGAGTTCCTAGCTTTGGGGATGATTTAGTAGAGTTGTGGGTTCCTAGGGCTGCAAAGGATCTTGGAATTTCCATCTGGTCCAGCCCTCTCATCTTGCAGGTGAGGAAACTGAAGGCCTGAGGGAGAACTGACTTGCCAGGAACCCCTGTTAAGGAGAGTTAACAAAGGTGGATAATAAAGGAGCACTGAGTTGGGAGTCAGACCTGGAGGCTCACACTCCCGAGTAAGACATTATGTCACCTTGAGCCTGGTCTGTTGACTGAGGGTGAGCCAGGAGCCTGCCCATTCCACTCACCTCTGATGTTGGGGTCTCGACCTCAAGGGGTTTCCTGCAGGAAGAAGCAAATGGGTTTGCTTTTCTAGCTCTGTCCCAGCGCCTTAAAGACCCTGAGGTCTGGACAGCTTCTTGGAGAGGCATCTGGAGTATATCGTGGGTGGCCTATTTTGAAGGTCAGTCTGCCCAGTGGGCTGGCTCAGCCCGAATGATCTATCTTGAATCTTTGGAGTCATCTGTGTACTTTTAAGGGCTTCTCATCCTTGCATCAAAAGATCCCCTGGAAATTAGGTGGGAAAACCTTAAGTTTTGTGGGGCCTTGTGTTTGGCTTAAAAATTCATGCATGTGGCCAGGTGTGGTGGCTCACACCTGTAATTCTATCCTGGATCCCTTGAGTCCAGGAGTTTGAGACCAACCTGGACAACATAGTGAGAGCTTGTCTCTACAAAACATAAAATATTAGCCAGGGGTGGTTGTACGTACCTGTGGTCCCAGCTAAATTCTGGTGGCTGAGGTGGAGAATCACTTGAGACTGCACTGAACTGTGATCTCATCAATGTATTCCAGCCTGGGTCACAGAGCAAGACCTTGACTCAAAACAAACCCCCCCAAAACAACAAGAATAAAAATTCTTGCAGATTTTGCAATCTATCCCACTATCCATTGGTTTTCATGTCAAGATGTCAGAAATTCTTTACGGTTGCTTCCAGAAGGAGTAGCCTTTTAATCTAGTGCACAGATGTCCAACCGCTTGGCGTCCCAGGGCCACACTGGAAAAAGAATGATCTTGGGCCACACATAAAATACACTAACACTAATGACAGCTGATGAGCTAAAATTTTTATGACACCCACTGCCACAGATAGGCGGAAAAGTCCTCGCAGTCAAAGGGTTGAACATGGCTTGATCTAGTGTCTTGGTGTCCATTTTGGCTTTCTGCCTGACTCCAGACGCAGGTAGAGACGGTGAGATGTGCTGTCGGGACAGCTGTTGAGATAAAAAATTCATTGCCGTTTATTCCCAGGCACAGCTATTTGTCATCTGCATTGAAAAAGTCTCCATTCAAACTGCTGTCGCATATAAAACCTACATATTTACATCAGTCTGTATTTCTCTGTTGTCTTGGCCTTGGTGGGCAGTAGTGTGTTTTAACTGAGCAAACTGTCTTTACAAATAAGGAAGCTGAAGTCAGCCTACCTGCTTGCTATTTTTCTTCCCCCTTCCATTTTTCTACCCTCAGGATAATTGTAAGAATTGTAAGAATTAAGATTTGTGTTTAAGGCTGGCACAGTGGCTCAGGCCTGTAATCCCAGGACTTTGGGAGGCTGAGGCAGGTATCGCTTGAGCTCAGGAGTTCGAGACCAGCCTGGGCAACATACTGAGACCCGTCTTGTATAATTAAAATTAAAAAAGAAGAGAAGATTTGTGTTTAAAAAAAAAAGGGGGGGAGTAGAAGTGTAATGCAGTATGTGAACTATGCCAGCTATGGTTGGGAAAAGTAATTTTCATACATCATTATCTATAGACTTGTAGTAGCAACATACTGGTCATAAGGGTTTTGCTTTCTGCCAATATGATGAGGTAAGCTACTTTAAAAGGTGGTGGGGCTTTCTTCCACATGGCTTCTGGAGGTGTTAAGTCCCAATTTAGCCAATTAATTTGGGTTTAGCTTTGATATGGATAAGGGAGACCAGCTTCATTCATGGTACACACACAGTTTTGCCAATAAGAAAAAAAAAGTTACAGATAATTTTTTAAAAGGCAGCCTGGCTGGGTGCGGTAGCTTACGCCTGTAATCCCAGCACTTTGGGAGGCCGAGGCAGACAGATCACCTGAGGTCAGGAGTTCGAGACGAGCCAGGCCAACATGGTGAAATCCTGTCTTAAAAATAATAATAAAAAAAAGCAACCTGAATGTTCTTACTCATTAGGTGCTATCCGGAGAACTCCCACCCCACCCCCACCAAGGCCCAGGCCCTTAAAAAGCCTCAGCGCAGCCTGTCTGTATCTCATACTGTATTCTGCAAGATGCTGCTATGAAAGAAGGTTGAGCTGCGCCAGCCATCTCCCTCCTGAAGATCCCTGGGAATGAGGATTTGTGTTGTAAAGGTTCTGAGAAGTCCTGCAACAATGGTTTTCACACTTATTTGTCCAGGGGATCTTTTCTTCCACTGGACATAGTTGGGGAGACATGGCCTTAAGCCTTGAGCAGAGAAAGAGACAAACTGTCAACTCACAACCAAGTGTTGTGTTTATGTTTTAGGTTTGTGTGAAACTGAGGTGCTGATTGAGGTTCCGAGTAAAATGGAGTGGTTGAAGAGAGGATGGTTCCCCTATAGACTAAGCCAGCCAGGAGAGGTTGCCTTTTTTTTTTTTTTTTTTTTTTT
>NW_016108212.1:181130-194022 GCF_001604975.1 Cebus imitator | reverse complement strand
AGTAGAGACGGGGTTTCACCGTGTTGACCAGGATGGTCTCGATCTCTTGACCTCGTGATCCACCCGCCTCGGCCTCCCAAAGTGCTGGGATTACAGGCTTGAGCCACCACGCCTTTTGTTGAAGGAGGTGCTTTACAAAGGGAAATAGGGTGTCTTCTGGGTATCACATTATCACTTAAATACATGTTTCCCTGAATCCTTCTAACAGGAAGAGGAGACTCCCGCAGAGAGGTGTGCCTGCCTGCCTGCCTGGAGTTCATACTTCCTGCCTCCTCGTGGCCCTGGGTACATTTAGTTGGCATTAAGGGCATGATCTGCTCAGGGTCTACCAGGAAGCTCATGATCCCTTTAGTGGGCAGAAAACAATTTAAGGGAAATGGAGATGGCTGTGAGTGCGTTTGAGCCCGAGTTGCAGGGTGGTTGGGGGAGAGGGCTGGGCTGCAGATGAGGAATGCGTTTTAAAACAAAAAAGGAAATGCTGGCTCTGAATGGAAAGGAAAGGAAGCAGCTTCCTGTTTCTGGTGGTGGCTTTTTGAAAGGAGGAGCTCTTTCTGGCCTCTTGGCCAATGGAGGCCTGGGCCGGCTGGGGCCACTCTAGGTGTGCTGGAGTCAAGGCTCCCACACCACTGCCTGAGTTTCAGAAAGAGAGTGCTGGTTCCACCCCATTTCATGTTCCCCTGGTCGCTGAGTCAAATAGATGCATGTGGTTTCCAAAATGAATATCTATACCTGTTACAAAATGGATGTGTCATAATAGCTGACATTTACTTTTATGGCAAGCTTGCTTTGTGCCTGGCCCCCTTGCTAAGCTTTATGTAGCATTTACTTCTCAACTGCCTTGTGAGGAAAGTCTTCTCGCTGTCCCCATTTTACAGATGAAGAAACTGAGGCACAGAGAGGTTAAGTGACTTTCCCAAAGTCACATAGCTAAGGAGAGACCAAGCTGTGACTTGAACCCAGGCAGTCTTAATTCCTTGCCTTTACCACCCAACTTGGATTTGCAAACTCCTTTCTCCTCCAGCTGGAAAATCTGTTAGTATAGGATAATTTTGAAGACTCTGGTAGCCTTTGCTGGGCTCTAGCGGGTAGCCCCAAACCCTGGGCCAGGCTGTAGTGATTTCCTTGGTGTGTAGGGGCCAGGGGAAAAACTTGGTCTTTGCTCTCTGAAGGTTTACTGAAAACTTAACTCACAAAACTTTTCTCTTAGATGACTAAGAGAAATGGCATATAAATGGATTCTCCCTGGTGTATCACAGAGAGAATCACAGAGTGATTACCTAATATCCTTTTGGGACCCAAATATTTCTTGGAATGATCCTAAGAAATGGACATTATCGCCGGGCGCGGTGGCTCAAGCCTGTAATCCCAGCACTTTGGGAGGCCGAGGCGGGTGGATCACGAGGTCAAGAGATCGAGACCATCCTGGTCAACAAGGTGAAACCCCGTCTCTACTAAAACTCCAAAAAATGAGCTGGGCATGGTGTTGCGTGCCTGTAATCGCAGCTACTCAGGAGGCTGAGGCAGGAGAATTGCCTGAACCCAGGAGGCGGAGGTTGCGGGGAGCCGAGATCGCGCCATTGCACTCCAGCCTGGGTAACAAGGGCGAAACTCCATCTCAATTAAAAAAAAAAAAAAAAAAAAAAAAAGAAATGGACATTATCTTGTGAATGGGTCTGTTAGGGTGTGGTTGCATTTTTGGTCTTTTTTTTCTGCAGTAGATAATGAGATAACAGGGAGGAGAAGAAACAACAATCCTTGTCCCTGGTGGGTCCATCTGGTCTTTTTATAGATAGGGGAAAAATCTCTTTCAGTGTCTGTTAATCTCTAAGGACCTTTAGTTTAAAATACTTGTTTTACCAGAGAGCTATGTTTTGAGGTAAATTTCATTGTGCTCCTTCAGGTGAAATGCCTAGGTCTGAGTTTATTTTTTTTTTTTTTTAACCTTTTTATGGAAAGGTTGATACTTATACAAAAGCAGAGAGAATGTTGTGACCACCTCTGTGTAGTGATTCCCCAGCTTCAGCAATAACCAGCTGTGGCATGCATATGTATATATGTACATATATATACACATATATATATATTTTGTTTGTTTGAGATGGAGTCTGGCTGTGTTGCCCAGGCTGGAGTGCAGTGGTGAGACCTTGGCTCACTGCAACCTCCACCTCCCGGGTTCAAACAATTCTCCTGCCTCAGCCTCCCAAGTAGCTGGGATTACAGGCATGCACCACCATGGAGTTTCATCATGTTGGCCAGGCCATCTTGAGCTCAAGCAGTTTGCCCACCTTGGCTCCCAAAGTGCTGGGATTATAGGTATGAGCCACCATGCCTTGACCTGTGGCCTGTCTTGAGGGATCAATGGCATCTGTGCTCTGTTTTGACAATGGTGGCCCTGGGCAGTTTTTCTCTAGGAAGCAGACTGACCCAGGGCGGTCTTCTCTAGCCCTCTGCTTCCAGGCTGAGCTGTACCTATCTCAGCAGGCTGGGAGGAATCTCTGTGTTTTCCTATGAAAAGGCAGTTTTGATTACAGTATTTTCTCCTAAGCTTGTTCTGGCTTCTGGCAGCGGGTACATTGCGGGGTGTCCATCTCACTGTCTAACCTGCATCTCCTACTGCACCTGAAACCTGTTCTCAGATGGCTGAGCGCGTTCCCTCTCCCCGCAGAGCTCCTGCCTGAGACTGAGATGAGAGACTTTAAGGAGGCAGGCCCCAGACCCAGCAGAATCCCACTGTGTGTGACCTCATTTCCAGTCCGCCCCTCCCCATGCCTCTCGTGTCTCTTCCCCTCCTTTTCCTTATTGCTTGTTCCCATTATGAGATAAGGGTATTTCAGCTAACACGGATTGAGCGTCCCTGTGCGTGGGCCCTGGAGAGAAGAGCTGGTGAGTCCAGGAAGGCTCGATTCCCTGGAAGCCCTGGGCAAACCCTCATTTCTGCGGTTCCAGCCTGGAACCTGGATACAGCACCTGTAAAAGGCTTCCTTGCCCTTCCCAGCTCTTCTCTCGAGGCTCTGCGCAGTCCTTCCTGCAGCCTGGCTTTGCTGACCACTCTCTCATTTCTTTTCTCCATGGTCTTTTGATCCCAACAGGTAGTTTTCTTTTGTTTGTTTGCATTTTGTTTTGGCTTTTGCTGTGTTCTCTTGCAAGCATTTCTCAGGTGCCGAGTCACTTTTTGCCAGCTCTTTTAGTCCCCGAGTTTGGCCTCCACAACACACGTGATGTCGCTATGGGAAAGGCCCCTCAAGCACTTGGTAGGACATTGAGGCGTGCATTGAGGATGCCAGGATGTATAGGGACTCTAGCGGGGGATGGCATATTCACATCCTGACGCCATTCCTTGCCAGCCCTGGGACCCTGGGTAAGTTCTTTAGCTCTCTGGACCTCAGTTTTCTTCTTAGTTATAAGGGGATAAGAGTAGGTTAATTTTGGATTCTTTGGAAAACCAAGATACAGAAGGAGTGCTGGACAATGCCTGGTACTTAGAAGGGGTTCCGTGCAGTGCTTTTTTTTTTTTTTTTAAACCCTCTTTCACGTAGCATTACTCTAAAACACTTTTCTGTGTTTTCCTATTATCTTCCTTTTGGTCATTTGAATTGCCAAATGACAGTGGATCTGGTGGATCTGCTGTAATTGGCAAAGCATTTTCCCTGTTATTGGACATTTTGGTTGTTTCCAGATTTCTGCAATTATAAACAATGTGAATGGAATCATCTTTATACAGGTGCTTTATTTTTGTTCCTATTCTGAATTCGTTTTCTTGGGATAATTCCCCGGAATGGAATTACTGGGTCAAAGAGCATGGAGAAAGAGAGAAAGAGGGAGAGATAGAGAGACTGTGTGTGTGTGTGTGTGTGTGTGTGTGTGTGTGTGTGCGTGCGTGTGCGTGTGCGTGTGTGTGTCATAAGACTTGGCAAATTGTTCTCTATTTTTTTTTTTTTTTTTTTTTTTTTTGGAGTCAGACTCTCTCTGTTGCCCAGGCTGTAATGCAGTGGCGTGATTTCGGCTCACTGCAACCTGCATCTCCCAGATTCAAGTGATCCTTCTGTCTCAGCCTCCCGAGTAGCTGGAATTACAGGTGCACAGCACCAGCTAATTTTTGTATTTTTAGTAGAGATGGGGTTTCGCCATGTTGGCCAGGCCGGTTGAAATCTCCTGACCTCTGGTGATCCGCTGACCTCGGCCTCCTAAAGTGCTGGGATTACAGGCGTGAGCCACTGCGCCTAGCCCCCCCTCCATTTTAACTCCTTTTGAATGATGGCTATTTTGCAAACTATACTCCTGGGTAAATATCTTTTATATTGTTTATAATTCTTTCTGACCTTTGTACCTTACTTCTTCTTTCCTTTATTCTCTCGATTTTTTGACCTTGTTAAATGTTCCTCATCTTGAATTTGCTATTTATTTCTCTCTTCTGCCCATTCATTCAGTGACTTTCTATTTTTTCAGACAGAGACTCACTCTGTCCCCCAGGCTGGAGTGCAGTGGCACAAAATCAGGTCACTGCAACCTCTGCCTCCCGAGTTCAAGCAATTCTCATGCCTCTGCCTCCTGAGCAGCTGGGAGCACAGGTTCGCATTACTACACCCAGCTAATTATTGTATTTTCAGTAAGGACAGGGTTTTGCCGTGGCGGCCAGGCTGCTCTCAAACTCCTGGCCTCAAGCGATCCACCTTCCTTGGCCTCCCAAAGTGCTGGGATTACAGGCGAGAGCCACCATGCTGGGCCCACTCAAGTGACTATTATTGAGCATCTGCTGTGTGCCAGTCAGTTTTAGGCACTGGGGAAGGAACATGGAAGCAAATAGAGGGCTTCCTTGGAGAAAGATAATAAACATGCCAAATAGGCAGATGTGCTCTCAGAAGAAAACTGGAAGTAGGTTAGAGAGAGGTGGGGGTGTGGAGGAGGTGACTTCTTTAGATGGGGTAGTCGGGAAAGGCCTTCCCAGAGAGGTTGACTTTTGAGTGGAGTCTTAAAAGATGAGAAGGCCACTGTAGCCTGGAGGAGTGTTCTGGACAGAGGGTCTGGCTTGTGCAAGAGCTTTGAGGCAGAATTGAGCTTGGTGTGGTCAAGGGCTGGGGAAAAGGCTGGTGTGCCTGGAACACAGTGTCGGGGTAGGGTGATTGGCCTTGGGGCCAAGGAGGTGGGCAGGGGCTTGGGGCTGTTTCTTCAGTGCTGGGCCCTGGGAGAGAATGAATGCATCAACTCAACAAACAGGTGTCTTCCTCCTTCCCCGTCCACCCTCCTGGCTGCGTTTCATGCCAGGCACTGTTCTGGAATATAAGAGTGCATGAGAGGTGTATTGTGCTTCAGAAAGCCAGCTTAGCGGGGGAGTTTGTGGATGAGTAAACCCGTAGAAGGTGCTGGTGAGGTGTGAATGAAGGCTCATCAGGTCGCACCGCTGACTCATCTCTGCACTGAGGTGTGTAGGGACTTGGGAAATGTGTCTTGATTTGCACTGAGCTGTGCTCTGTGCCACCAGCCTTCACCGTGGTAACTGAAACTCAGTTCTCTGATGTAAAGCCTGGCAGTCCCCGCCTGCTTGGGGACACGTGGACCCCTGCTAGGGAAGGGGTCCTCAGACTTGAGGTTGCCAGCTCAGATGTGGGGCTGCCGATACGAGGTATGAGTGTCCAGATACCCACTTATGGGAAACAAGCCTAAGAGAGTCATGGGAAACCCCTGCCTACTGAGCTGCCTGCCCTGAGCCTTTCTCCCCTGACTGCAGACTCTGATTGGTGGCTCTGGTTGGGAATGTGGACTTGGGGACATTGTGCTCCTCCTGGGTTTCTTCCCATAGGATGGGGCAAAGAAGGAGGTGTGAGATCTGAGCAGATGCTTCTGGGGTCTAGAGTGTATTCACCTAGTGAGGTGTGGCCCTCATGGCAGTGCCTGGAAATGGCCTGGTGGAAGATGTTGGCACCAAGTTGTTTGAAGGAGGCAGAATGACTCATAAACCCCAGGGAGCTCTGATGTCATTGAGTTAGGGGCCTCCTTTGACCAGAGTTAAGCAGCACCTTGAGTTCCTTGCATGTGAACTTGTTGCTATTAAATTAATGGGAAGTAGGCTGGGCCCAGTGGCTGACGCCTTCTAATCCCAGCACTTTTGGAGGCTGAGGTGGGCAGATTACCTGAAGTCAGGTGATCAACCAGGCCAACATGGTGAAACCCTGTCTCTATTAAAAATACAAAAATTACCTGGGCATGGTGGCAGGTACCTGTAATCCCAGCCACTCAGGAGGCTGAGGCAGGAGAATTGCTTGAACCTGGGAGGCAGAGGTTGCAGTGAGCCAAGATCGTGCCATTGTACCCTAGCCTGGGCGACAGAGCGAGACTTCATCTCAAAATAAAAATAAATAAATGGGAATGGAAGGCCAGAATCCTGGGAATATATTAATAATAACTCGGGGCCCTATCCCTTTTTCCCACAGTTATGGCTAATGTGAAGTGGACCTGCCCAGGTGTTTTGGGACAGGGTCTCTCAGTGTTGCCCAGGCTGGAGTTCAATGACACCATCATGGCTCACTGCAGCCTCTGTCTACCTCTGTGGCTCACCTTCAGCCTCCCAAATAGCTGGGACCACAGGTGTATGCCACCATGCCCAGCTGGTGTCCACGTTTCAGGTAGCAAGATTCTGACAGCAGTTCTCTCAGTTAACTTCTCAGTAATGATAACTTTATGAGCCCACGTCGGTGAAGAAATAAGGCCCAGAGTCACACAGTAACTGGCAGAGCTGAATTGTCTGAATTTCCATTTGTGTTCATTTCATTGCTCCCTTTAGAAATTTGCTTGATCTTGGGTCTTGTCCAGGGCAGAAAGAGATAATACAGGCTTGGGTAATGCTCAGCATTTTAGAAGAAGTAATGCTGGGTGGAAATGGATTTGGCAAGTCTCGTTTCTCATACCATTGGAATAGGGGTCCCGCACAGTTGCAGACAGGATGAAGTATCAGAGTGTGGGGACCTGGATTAACAGGTGGCCATTTGCAGAAAGGAGGCTGCAAAGCAAGAGGTGGGGGCTTCAGGCTGAGCAGGAAGGTGGGAGAAGGGCATCCTTGTGAGGAGCAGCCTGCGGGGCTAGGGTGTGGGCAGCAGGTGGGCAGAGGCCTTTAAATGATCATCTCAAATAATTTTGCCTCTGCTTGGAAGAGTTCTGGCTACAAAGGCAACATAGCAGGTAGTGCTTGGGTCTGATGGCGACAGGCACAGTGGTGTTTTAAATGCGGGTGTAGTACATTTTAGGAGAAAGAAGGCGATGAGTCCCTGGGGAGAGTCCCTGTGGTGGCCCTGACTCACTATGGCACAGGGGACAGAACAGAGCAAGGAAGACTCCATCACCGAATGGAAACTTGTCTTTTTAGGGGACAGGAAACTTTTTCTGTGTGGTTGGCCTGGTGGTTTATGAGGAGAGGTGAACATTTGAGGCAAAGCCCCAGGCCACTCTTACGACTGCATCTTTGACAATTTTGAGAGTTTTAGGAAGTAGTTAAAAAAAGAAAAAGAGAAACCAAAAGTCAAAAGACCTCCTTTACTCACAGTACCTGTGTACAGCCAGCCATGTGGGCTGCAATCGGCAATGTGACTAGAGGAAACTCATTCACTTGCATCCCTCCCACCTGGACCCCTAAACCAGTGGGGGCTTCTGACTATTCTCAGAAGACTTAGGTGGCCTCAAGTGGCCAGACCTTGTCTCAAGCATCTAACAGCTTAAGCCAAACTTCCTCTCTGGGCCTCTTTGGTTTAAGCAGTTTCCTGGTCTGGCAGGATTTGTTATCTTAGCACCCAGCTTGTCAAAGCCTTAGTCCTACTTGTCACAGCAAAGTGGCCCCTGTCACCCTGTGGCTGCAAGCCAGGCAATGCCTATGTTCCAAAAGTCAGACCTGCTGTTCTTACTGTAAAGCTCTGCTGGGCCCTGGATGGCTTCTGTCTTTGGATGTGAGTCTGGGAGGATGCGCAGCACCTCATGCTGGGTAAGAGCGCAGGTTCTGGTTGTTGACAGCCTGGATTCAGACCGAACTGCCTTGCTGGCTTGCTGTGTGTCTTTGGGCAAGTTGCTTACCCTTTCTGAGCAATAGTTTCCTCATCTGTGAAATGGGGATTATAATGGAGTCATTTTTCATAGTAATATGAGCCATGGAAAAGCACAGTGCCTGATGTGGAATGAGAATATTTTTAGGCCAGGCGTGGTGGCTCACGCCTGTAATCTAAGCATGTTGGAGGCCAAGGCGGGCGGATCACTTGAGGTTGGGAGTTCAAGAGCAGCCTGACCAACATGGTGAAACCCCATCTTTATTTAAAAAAAAAAATATAGGCCGGGCGCGGTGGCTCAAGCCTGTAATCCCAGCACTTTGGGAGGCCGAGGCGGGTGGATCACAAGATCGAGACCATCCTGGTCAACATGGTGAAACCCCGTCTCTACTAAAAAAATACAAAAAATCAGCTGGGCATGGTGGCGCGTGCCTGTAATCCCAGCTACTCAGGAGGCTGAGGCAGGAGAATTGCCTGAATCCAGGAGGCGGAGGTTGCGGTGAGCCGAGATCGCGCCATTGCACTCCAGCCTGGGTAACAAGAGCGAAACTCCGTCTCAAAAAAAAAAAAATCTATATATATATATATATATATATAGATTTTTTTTTTTTTTAGTAGAAGCCATTGAAGTTTATTGGCGGTCACAATGCTTACACTGTATGCAGCAAACACCCTTACAAGTCTATCCGCAACCTGATCACGCAAGGAAGGATTCATCACACAGTCACCAGAGGAGAAGGGAAAAAAATTAACAGGCTTGTTTCTGGGGGTAGAGGAGAGAAAAAGAATTATTTTTGTATGATAATATTACTATTTGTTTTCTTGAACAAGTGTTTAATTAGCACCCACTAGGGACTGGGCACTATTCTTAGCTCTGGAGAAAATGGCAGTGAACAAAATGGACAAAACCATAGACCTTGTGGACCTCACACTTCAGTGTTGGGAGGAGACATTCAGATGACAAGTGAGAAAGCCCGGAGCAGTGGCTACACCTGGAGTCCCAGTCACTGGGGAGGCTGGGGCAGAAGGGTCACCTGAGCCGGAGTTCAAGACCTCCTGGGGCAATATAGCGAGATTTCTATTTCTACAAAAACCACACACACACTAAGGAAAATGTGTTATGTGTTAAGTGGTGAAAGCGCTGTGGAGAAAAGGCAGGGAGGGGTGCCTAGGTGGTGGTATGATTTTAAATGAGGGGTCAGGATGGCTTTGCAGCGGAGGTGATATTTGAGTAAACACCTCAAAAGTGTGGAGAAGGGCTCCATGGGGATACGGCTGGAAAAGGGCTTTGGAAGCTGAGGAACAGCTTGCGTGGAAGCTGAAGGGGAGTGAGCCCAGGTTGTTGGAAAACCCTGGGGCCAGGGACGAGGCCACATGGAGCCCTGGGCGTGACATTTAAGGAGGTGCTTGCTCTCCATTACCGGTGCACTCCCAGGACTCTGAGCCCAGGTGTGACGGAGGGAAGAGGTGCTGGATTTTATTTGGTCCCTGCCTCCCTCCTGTAGGATCCACAGGGGGTTTTGAAACTTGTGTCTTACTAAAAACTGGAGTTTGGGGGCTGGCATACTAACCGACTAACTTATAGAAAGTCACTTTCTGACTGCGTGGGCAGGTGACAGAGCCCTGGCCCCGGGCAGGTTGAGGCTCTGCCACTCACTAAGGATGTCAGGTTGGTGAACCACATTTATTCATCCAGCAGCTTTTCTGGAGCTCCCACAGCAGGAGATTATGCCGGCATCTGCCTGGTGTTACTCTCTTCGTCTACCAAACAAGGATAGCGATGCCCTTCCATCCACTCTGTCCTTCCAGGGGTATTCTTCCCGAGGCAAGAATGCAATAGAAAAGCAAAGCAGAATGTATGAGGCTATTCACATTATCAATAATACAGAAAAGAATGAAAACGAGGTAGCTGTCCAGTGGTGAGGGGAGGTTTGGTAGACTGTGGCACAGTATGTGATGGGTGGGTCATCACACACACAAATGTCAGTTACAGAGGCTGGGTGAGAATGTGAGAATATTCATCTTATTACACTGAGAGAAATACATGGTATATAAAATTGCATGTATGTAGCGTTTGTAGTCCTGTAAATATGTGATGATATGCATGCAAATGGGGAAAACTAGGGTTGAAATTAAAGTGAGTTTTGTGTGATGGGACTGTTTCTCTTTTGGAAAATTCCTTTATTATTGCTATAATTTAATTTCTTTGTTTATTTAAGTAATGAATATTTGAGCGCCTCCTAGCTATCAGGCTTTGAAAATGTGCTTGGGTACAGCAATGGACTGGACCGCATGGCCCCTGCCCCCGGGAGCCATGCTCAGTGAGTGATTCCTGAGCCCCTAACCCTTCTCAGCGCTCAAGGGCTGAAGGCTACTGAAGTGGCACAAAATTCAAACTTTCTGGAGTAAAACTGAGGGTTGGTCCTCCAAGTTCTCTGCAGGGCGCTTGTTGAGCTAGTCTTGGATTCTGCTGAGAAGCAGGAAGTTTCCAGAGTCACCACCCCCTCCTGAGGGTAGAGAGCTCAGGGGTAGAGCTGGCCTGGCACTGAGAGGGCTGCCTGAATCTTGGCTGCTGGGGCTTGAGCAGTGCTAGGCGTTGCTGGTGAGCTGTGATCCCACCTTCCCAGGGAGCTTCCCTGCCCTCTTGACTGTGGTGCCCTTGGTATGAGGAGCTGTCCTGGGAAGGAGACTGCAGCTGTGGGCTCATCTCCTAGGTGCCCAGCATTCACAGGGTCCACGTTGGCCATGGTGTGCCCTGGGAAGCCCATGATTGGCTCAGAAGGACTGAAATGTTGGACAGCCACAGATGGTTCCTGCTGCCCCCACTGAGAAAAGCCCTCTGGTTGTTTGGATAACGGTGGTGGCGATGAGGACATTTGTAAGCATAGCACACATGAGAGGCCTGCTGTCTATGTTCTGGGCTCTGAGCACTGGGAACACTGTACCCCAGCGGTCCCTCCATTACAGGAAGGGGGTCCCAATCCAGATCCCAAGAGAGGGTTCTTGGATCTCATGCAAGAAAAGGGCAAATCCGTAGAGTAAAGTGAAAGCAACTTTATTAGGAAAGTAAAGGAATGAAAGACTGGCTGCTCCGGACACAGAGTAGCTCTGAGGGCTGCTGGGTGCCATTTTTATGGTTATTTTTTGATGATATGCTAAATAAGGGGTGGATTATTCATGCCTCTCCTTTTTAGACCATATAGGGTAACTTCTTGACATTGTCATGGCATCTGTAAAGTGTCATGGCGCTGGTAGGAGTGTAGCAGTGAGGCCGACCAGAGGTCATTCTTGTGGCCATCTTGGTTTTGGTGGGTTTTAGCCAGCTTCCTGCCGCAGCCTGTTTTATCAGCAAGGTCTTCATGACCTGTGTTTTGTTCTGACTTCATATCTCACGCTGTGACTTAAAGTGCGTAACCATCTGGGAATGCAGCCCAGTAGGTCTCAGCCGTATTTTACCCAGCTCCTATTTAAGATGGAGTTGCTCTGGTTCACACACCTCTGACACCTCCAGCTGCCCTGGAAACACCGGAGTTCAGCTCCCACTTCCCGTTGTACAGGGAGGAGGGAACTGAATGAAGCCCAGAGAGGTGAGTTAGCCTCCTGAAGGTACACCAGCAGTGACAGGCTGAGATACGAATTGGAGTCTGGCTGATTATGAAGCCGATGCCTTTGCAGTTTCTTTGTCACAGCTCACTGGACTGTGGGGTGGTACAAGTTACAAATTTGTCTACACAGGGAAAACCGCAATGTATAGACCCCTCTCTGCCTTCTGCTCCACTCCCAGCCCATTTCTCCCAGAATACCATCATAGCCCTGCACTTCTACACCAGATGCTTCAGGGAGAGTTCCCTGTTCTCTTCTTTTTTTTGAGACAGGGTCTCACTCTGTCACCCAGGCTGGAGTGCAGTAGTGCAGTAACAGCTTACTGCCACCTCAACTTCCCAGACTCAAGTGATTCTCCTGCCTCAGCCTTCTGAGTAGCTGGGACTACAAGTATCTGCCACCAGCCATAGCTAATTCTTTTATTTTTTGTAGAGATGAGGTCTCACTATGTTGCCCAGGCTGGTCTTGAACTCCTGGCCTCAAGTGAGGCCAAGGCCTGCTTTTTCACCCAGAATTCCTTTTCACCCACAAATTCCAAGGCCTAGCCCAGTACTTGGCACACAGTAAGTGCTGAGGAATTGAACAAGGGTTCTGGAGTTTGTGCTTTAATCAGGGCTAAACTAACCTCACGACATTTCTAGAAAAATAACATGAATCAGTGTAAAAGGGGATGGTGTCAGGGTTAGGAGTGTGACCTCTGGGGTCAGACAGCCTGAGTGTGCCTGTGCCTGTGCCGTGGGCTCTTCTAACCTTGGTCAAGTTATTTTGCTTTTCTGGGTTCCGGTTTCCTCCTCTGAGGAATGGGGACATATGAATGGGGACAATGGTTGTACCTACCGGTTGGGGCTGTTGTGTGGATTATTACTGTTTTTTGAATGACATCACCACATCGGTCATGAGATGTTGTGAGGATTAAATGAACAAGGTAGGTGGAATAGGGCTTTGTGCCCAGTAAGTGCTTGATAACATGAGCTGTCCATTATTGTTCTCTGGGGAGAATCCTCCGGTCCCAGGTGTGGGTTCTCACCCTGGGCAGGTCCCCTTCTAGGAATCCATTTCCTAATCTGTGAAATGAGCACGACTGTTACTGGGGTCACGAGAACATGGTCAGTGCCATAAAGCACGCAGCAGGTGGCCCTCCATCTGTTGTCTTTCCTCCATCCATGCTCCTCCCTCCATCCATGCTCCTCCCTCCATCCATACTCCTCCCCCATCCATGCTCCTTCCCCATTCCGTTCTCCTCCCTCATTCCGTTCTCCTCCCTC
>NW_016108212.1:146373-180710 GCF_001604975.1 Cebus imitator | reverse complement strand
CGTGCTCCTCCCTCCGTCCGTGCTCCTCCCTCCATCTCTTCCTCCATGCCCCTCCATCAGCACTCTGCCCCATCTGTGCTCTGCCCGCCTTCCCATCCATGCTTTTCCCTCTGTCTGTGCTCCTCCCTCATCCTGGAGTGCCAGGCCCACTGTCAATCTTGCGGGCGTTCACAGAACCTGTGTCAATAAGGCTAGAGCAGATGGGTTCCTGTTCTCACTGCAGCATCCCAGGTTGCACCCCTCACCTCTCTTTGCTCTTCCTTTTGTTCTTTGAGGTGGGTGCCAGGAGGTGAGAAAGGTGTCCCTCCTAGTGCAGGTGACAGGGATGGACTGCTCTGACCCACACTGGTCCTCCATCTGCTTTCTCTGCTGTCGGTGCCCCTTCATCCCCTTCAGGTGCTGCAGGACATGAGACAGATGCTTGACTTCCCTTGAGAGGTGGGTACCCCATACCTCTGTTGGGGCCTCCAGGAAGTGGGTAGGTTCTGGTTGGAAGGAGGAAGGGCTCCAATGGGATGTAAGCTGCAAGCACAGGAGAGAATTACATCCCTGGGTCAGCTGTTCCCAAGCATCTGCAGCACAGGTGCTGTGGGATGAGAGTGACTAACAGAGGGGTGGTGGTGCCACATGGGCATTAGAGGGTGACCTGTGCTTCGGGGGCACCTAGGTCAGACCGCATTCTCTGGGGCGTGTGTGAATGTATGCAGGTGTCTGCCTGTGTGTGGATTTGTCTGAATGTAAATAGGAATTCTTGGTGACATTCAGGGAAAGGTTTAATGATAAAGGGGTCCTTTAAAATGCAAGTCAGCTCTTCTGCATCATCTGCAGAGACCATTGACTCTCATTCCACTTGGGGCAAAAGCCAAAGTCAACGCCATAGCTTCTGTTCTCACTCCATTGCTCATCCTGCCCCAGCCCCTTTGGCCGCCTTCCTGACCCATATCCCCTGGGTCAACCCAGGCCTTCTCCCCCTGCCTCTACTCCCAGAGTGAGGTCTTTTCTAAGCAGTCTGTACAAGTGTGAACATTCCTGCGTCTCCTACCTAACACACAGTATGGTTTTACTGACTTGTTCATTCCCTGCTTTGCCTCCCTAGAATGAAAGCTCCACAAGGGTAAAGACTTTTCTCTTTCATCCACTGATCTTTTCTTTTCTTTTTAATTTTTATTTTATTTTATCTTTTGGAGGCAGAGTCTTGCTCTGTTAACTCAGGCTGGAGTGCAGTGGCGCGATCTTGGCTCACTGCAACCTCTGCCCCCTGGTTTCAAGCGATTCTTCTATCTCAGCCTCCCGAGTAGCTGGGATTACAGGCACCCACCACCACACCTGGCTACTTTTTGTATTTTTAGTAGAGATGGGGTTTCACCATGTTAGCCAGGCTGGTATCAAAGTCCTGACCTCATGATCCGCCTGCTTCGGCCTCCTGAAGTGCTGGGATTATAGGCGTGAGCCACTGCGCCTGGCGTTTTTAAAAAATATTTTTGAGACAGAGTCTCACTCTGTTGTCCAGGCTGGAGTACAGTGGTGTGATCTTGGCCCACTGTAACTTCCACCTCCCGGGTTCAAGCAATTCTCCTGCCTCAGCCTCCTGTGTAGCTGGGATTACAGGCTCCCACTACCATGCCCATCTGATTTTTGTATTTTTAGTAGAAACAGGGTTTCTTCATGTTGACCAGACTGGTCTTGAACTCCTGACATCAAGTGATCTACCTGCTTCGTCCTCCCACAGTGCTGGGTTTACAGATGTGAGCCACCGTGCCCAGCCTATTCACTGTTCAACGCCTAAGCAGAGTAGATACTTAGATAACATTCAAATGAATGAAAGAAGGAACAAAGCAAGTTACTAAGAAAACTGCCAAGGCCTAGTGCAGTTTGACACTTAGAGCTCAGTAGGACCTATTGAGTAGTTTTTCAATTTTGGAAATGATAGCAGTGAATCTGGGCTCGAACCTCCTTAGTTGCCTGTGTGTATGTTTTCTTCTTTTGTGTCAGCCAGAATACTGCAGGGTGTGTTCCGTGCCTCTGCGATTAAAGTTGCAGTAACACTCTGATGTCATTTTATGAAACAACACTACCTTTGATGGAAACAATTTATTATGTCTTTAGCTTTTGTTGTTGTTATTATTTATATCTCTAGACTTCGTTTTTTGGTCACATGATAGATACTCAGCTTTGTTTAAACTTTGTTAAATAGGTATTTTTTTTTTCTTAAAATAGAAATTTTATTTTTGGGAATTCTTGTGAGTTTTGTGTTTCACATACTGCTGTGAGTTATTGCTTAGACCGCTAGGTTGGGAGGCGGTAGACCTGGGTGTGCCATGAGCTGGTTTTGTGACTTAGTGTCCTGAGCCACAGTTTTCTTGTTTGTAGGGACAAGGTGAGGGAATTGGACTGGCTGATTTCCTCTGAGAATAATTGTCTCTCTTATGGGCCAAACTCACAGAGATAGTAATTTAAGTTCATAGCACATACGTGTCATATTTTAGCCAATAAGGTATACTGCACTTTGTATGTAAGATAGTACTTAGGTATGTTGGCCCTTCAGTCACGGGTCAACCTCATGGCTTCCTGTTGTGTGGTTGTGGACGTGGAGCCACCAGCCTTCCTGCTTGACTCTGGTGACTGGCAGTGTGACGAGCGGGGCCACCAGCATTTATATAGCTATCTGCATGCCGTGGAAACTCATCCACATGGGGTTCAGCTTCAGGGAGTCTACTTGGTTTTAGGTTACAGGGATGAATTGTAGAGTGAAGTCTGGGATTTTAGTGTACCCCTCACCCACGAGTGTGTGAGTACGTATTGTACTCCAATATGTAGTTTTTCATTTCTCACCTCCCTCCCACCCTCCCCTCTCCTGAGTCTCCAATGTCCAGTTCTCCAATACCAGAACTGCAGATTTTATTGCCAGAGTTTGAACCTGCTTTGGAGATGATTTGGTTTAAATCCTGAGTGCTGTGATGCTAGCTGTGCGCATTGATTGGACTCCATATGTTGAGCCTTAATTTTTGTCACCCATCAAATGAATGAGGGCAACAGCTTCTCTCAATGTTTTTGAGGTTAAATGTTACAGCACATGCCAACGGCTTAGTCAAAAGCATAAAGGTTGTTGTTGGTGATGAGGAAGAAGAACTATTATGATGTGGGGGTAAAGAACATCTCCAGACCAGGCGTGGTGGCTCATGCCTATAATCCCAGCACTTTGGGAGGCCAAGGCAGGAGGACCTCTTGAGACCAGGAGTTCGAGACCAGTCTGGACATCATAGCAAAAAAACAAAATTATATGTATATAAAAATTATATTCCTGGTCCTGGGGTTGCAGGAGCAGGGATTCACTGTCTGCAGAACACCAGCAAGGAGAAGGCCCCATCTTTTGGAGTTGCTGAGGCAGACAGCGAGCCTGAGTGTGTACGACCACTCTTAGCTGGTAACTGTGCTGCAGGTGGGAACAAACCGTTGTTTAGGTTTATAAGAAGCTAACTCAATAAAGTTACAGGAGTCTAGGCACTGGAGATTTGTGTTAAGGACCACCTAGGATTTAAAAAGAATTTGGCCTCAGGGTGCTAATTGCAGCATTATTTTATATTGATGAAGAGTTACAAATTAAATATCCAGTATCCTAAACCTAAAACTTGGGGATAGTGTGTAAGCAAAAGTAAAACTGGAGCGCATTTAGACCCATGGCCTTTAAAAACACTAAACATTTGCCACAAAGAATTACTACTTGAGAGGATATTAATAAAGTATCTATCACTAACAGGCAGCAAAACAGTTTACCAAACAGCATGACTCCAGTTAATTATTATAAATGACGTAAGTGGAGGAAATACATACAGGTGTTAAAGGTGGGTGGTTTGTCCACATTCAGGGGATAGTGGCCTAATTCTTAACTTACTTTCCTCTTTTTTTCTTCTTCTTCTTTCCCAATTTTCATTGGGAAAGAAAAACTACATGTCTCGTGTGTTGGGGGGAAAATCATGTCATCCACAAAAAAAAAATATTTTGACTGGATTTTTAGTACTTCAAAATGTGGCAGACATTTCTCTCGTGTTATTTTTGTTCCCAGAGTCAAGTTTGAACCATTTTGTTGTGCAGACCTTGTCCCTGGCTTAATGTGAGTATCTGTTCATGTGATGTGGTTTGAGTCTACAGGTAAAAAAAATAGATTTGGTTTTCAAGTGTGTGAACTAGGAGCTTGAGAATGATGAGGGAGAAAATGGAAAATTCACAGAGCAACTCGTTGACGGTTTTTTTTTGAAGTGAAAATATGTGCTCTTAAAAATCTAAAACCAGGAAAGAGCACATTAGATCCTATCAGCTCAGTTGTGAGGTAGAAATGACTGACCTGGCTGGATACGTGGCTCATGCCTGTAATCCCAGCACTTTGGGTGTATCATGAAGTCAGAAGTTCAAGACCAACCTGGCCAGGATGGTGAAACCCCGTCTCTACTAGAAATATAAAAATTAGCCGGGCACGTTGGCAGGCGCCTGTAATCCCAGCTGCTTGGGAGACTGAGGCAGGAGAATTGCTTGAACCTGGGCAGCAGAGGTTGCAGTGAGCCGAGATCACTCCACTGCACTCCAGCCTGGGCAACAGAGTAAGACTCCATAAAAAAAAAAAAAAAAAAAAAGAAATCATAGATTTGTGCCCTTCCTCTGTGACTTTATGTGTCATTTCTTTCTGTGGTGATTGGACTGATTTTTTGTTCTAGATGAAACTCCTTGAGGGGACCATTTGAAAAGGCTTGATGTGCTACTCAAAGTCCCCTTCAGAGCTGACTTCTCCACCCCCAGCTGTCATGAGCCGTGGCCGCTGACAGTTCATAGCTGAATCCCTCCCCTGGAGTCGCCTCCTGCTGAAAGGCACATCCTCTCCCAAGGTGACCCCCTTCCAACGTATAATGTCCAATGTAATAATGTGTCTACAAAAATAGACCTTTGAAAGGATGAGATAAGGAAAGCTCTGTTTTCTTCCTGCAGCTCCCATTGAAGTCCTCTGGATGGGAATTCCTAGATGGAGAACTCCCTGTATGTTGCAGTAGTGGGAGGGTCGGGAGCTGGATATGTGTCTCTTTTGTATCTGCAGTGCCAGGTAGAGACAAGGCTGACTTGGGGTATGAGAAACATTTGCTGGAAGCAGACAGAGAGCAGTGAGGTGCCAGTGACCTCAGTCATTCCCAGTGTCTGAGGCCCCCATGGGGAGTCATCCCTCCCTCCCGGAGGGCTCTGTCCTTTTCACAGATTTCAGAGGGTGATAATCATTCTTGTTATTTATTTAGACACAGGGTCTCGCTCTGTCGCCCAGGCTGGAGTGCAGTGGTGCAATCTCAGCTCCCTGCAACCTCTGCCTCCCGGGTTCAAGCAATTCTCCTGCCTCAGCCTCCGGAGTAGCTGGGGTTACAGGTGTGTACTATCACGCCCAGCTGATTTTTGTATTTTTGGTAGAGACGAGGTTTTACCATGTTGCCCAACCTGGTCTTGAATTCCTGGCCTCAAGTGATCTGCCTACCTCTGCCTCCCAAAGTGCTGGGATTACAGGCGTGAGCCACCTTACCTGACCCTGTTATTTATTTAGTGAACATTTATCGAGTGTATGCCAGACATTACCTAGTGTATGTCAGATATTCTGACATGTGTCATGGGTACAGAAGGAGGAGCCCCGATCCCCAGCAGACACACAATTCCCATCCAGTGTGATGGCGAGGGCCCTGGGGAGCTCAAGGTCCTGCGAGGGACGGGAGGGCAGGTGCACAGAGGGGGAAACAGAGAGTCTGCCTCGGAGCAGGGGGTCAGGGCCTGCCTCTCAGAGGAGCTCATGCTTGATCTGAAGCTTGAACCTTCCTGATCAGAAGAGCATGGAGGATACTCCAGGCAGGGGTTTACCCAGGGAGCTGTGCAGTGATCGTAGTGGCTGCGGTGTACAGGGAGTGGTACATCACACCTGTAAAATGCGTCTCATAGCTTTATTAGGAAGCTTATATAAATAGGCTCCTTTAGGTTAAAAGTTTTCCCAAGAGGGTTAGTGGTCAAGCCTGGATTGAACCTGGCTTCCTATCCCCGGCCCACTTCCCCAGCCTGGCACCACTGCCCCTGCCTGATACAAGAGGGTTCATCAGTTCTCGGGCCATGGCTTTCTGTCATGGGGGCAAGTATGCCCACCCTGGACTGTTGTCTTCTTTCACATGAGTCATCTCCAGGGTTGTCAGCCTGGCATGGTGTCCACATGTAGGCTGACAGGTCCCCATGACCCTTGGTCTGAGCTGGGACGGAGAGGGGAGGCTCATGGGTGGATGCCAAGCTCTTGGTATTATGTTCAGAACTGCTGGCGAGACACTCCCTCTGCCCCATGTCAGCCTGGCCCACTTGCTCCCATTCCTGGAGTTCAAATGGGTGGGCTTGGGAGTCTGGGAGCAGAAAGTAACAGGCCTGACTGGCCCCCTGCAGACAGAGTAGATTTAGAGGAAACTCAGAACCTCACAGAGGGGACACAGGCTGTGTCTTGCACAGTGGGTTTATTATAAATGAAATAAGTGGAGGGAAAGTGAAGGAAATGCATATGGTTGTTAAAGGTGGGTGGTTTGTCCACCATCAGTGGATAGTGGCCTAATACTTGTTTTCCTCTTAGTACTTATTTTCCTTTCCCAATTTTTCAGTAAACCTACATTTTTTCTGTGTTGGGGGTAAAATCATGTCATTCGTAGGGCTTGTGCACAGGGCTGTGTCTTGTACAGTGGCGGGAATGGGCTTTGGAGCCAGCCAGACCTCACTTTGCCATTTGCTGGCTCTGTAACCTTGGATGAGTGACTTAACCCTAAAGCCTTGATAGACTTTTCTATGAAATGCGCCTCTCCCGTCTCTCCCCGAGGGCTGCTGGGAGGATTGAAAGAGGCTCTGTGTGCAAAGAGCTTAGCTACAGGGCTGCTGTATCTTAAGTCATAGTAAGTGTTCTCCAAACGTTAGTTCTTCTGATTATTCTCCGTGCTTCTAGTATGCCTGGCTCACAGTGGGTTAAGATTTGAAAAGAGGCGGGGTGCGGTGGCTCAAGCCTATAATCCCAGCACTTTGGGAGGCCGAGGCGTGTGGGTCACGAGGTCAAGAGATTGAGACCATCCTGGTCAACATGGTGAAACCCTGTCTCTACTAAAAATACAAAAAATTAGCTGGGCATGGTGGCGTGTGTCTGTAGTCCCAGCTACTCAGGAGGCTGAGGCAGGAGAATTGCCTGAACCCAGGAGGTGGAGGTTGCGGTGAGCCGAGATCACGCCATTGCACTCCAGCCTGGGTAACATGAGTGAAACTCCGTCTCAAAAAAAAAGATTTGAAAAGAACGTATGAACTCGGGTTTATGAACGTTTGTTAAAGGAAGTATTTGAATTTGGATTAAATTGTTTCTGGCCTCCAATACATGAAGCAGTCATGGTGGATTTTTGCTACAGGCAAAACCATCCTGTTTTTTTATCTTCCCCTGGCTCTGAGGATTTGTGATTCTGCTGCACAACCCTTCAAGGATTTTCTTCAACGTAAACACACTGACAAGGGTGGTATTTGACAACTGGAGTCTGGTTTGGCTCTGAGTACCGACCCCTTTGGGTTGAGTCTGGCATCCAAGGTTGTTGAGCTTGTGAGTGTGGTACCTGGTTGGCTCGAAGGCATTAGGGTAGGTACTCCCCAACCCCGACTGCCGCGCCAAATGTGGCTGTGGCTGCAAAGCGGCCAGTATGTGCACCCCCCCACATGGCTTGCTTGGCATCCGTGTGCTGGGAAGATCTCTGCTGAGGACACAGGGATGGCCATGCAGGCCGTTGGTGCCTGGAGAATGAGGATGGGAAGTGGGGGCCCTGGAGCCCGCCCACCCACCTGGGTGTGCACAGGCTGGAGGCAGCAGCCCCGGGGAGGGGTAGGGAGGCTTCGAAGCTCGGGGCTCCAACCTTGACTGTGTCCCCTGACTCCTGCCTTGGGACTTGTGGTCCCCTCCCTGGTTTCTCCCGGCCCCACCTGAGACTGCAGTGGGGGAAGGAGCTGTAGGAGGCATAGGCGAGGCAGGTGGTTCGGGTTGGAGTGGCCTGGGAATCCTGGATGAGAGAACAGGCTAGATAACACTGGTCTGTGGGTGGGACACTGGGCTTCTCTTCCCGAGTCTACCACTCAGTGGCTGTGCAGCCTTGGACGTTCAGACCCTCTGGGCTGCAGTGTCTTTAGCTCTAAAACAGGGAAACTATCCCCTTGGGCACTTCCTGATCTATGATGCTGAACCATGCTGGAGAATTGCCAGCGACCTTTTTTGTTTTGTTTTGTTTAAGATAGGTATGTGGTGAAAGACACTAGAAAGCTGTAAAAGAATATAGAGTGAAAGAATAAACCTCCCTCATACTGTGTCAATCCATTTTATGTTGCTATACAGGACTCCCTAAGACCGAATGTAGGGTCCAGCCCTCCTAGGGACATGGGGTGTCCCCTATCGCTGTGCTGAGGCGCTGGATTTGAGAAATAAGACAAGACACCGAAGGACTGGCTAGAGGCAGCTGGGCTTGGAGGGGCCAACGCCACTTACAAGCAGAGACGGGCGAGGCCCTGAGTGTCCAGGCGTGTCTATACTTATTAGGTATAGGTTGGGGGAAAGGGTAGTGAGTGAGGTTATCTTAAGGATAGTGACAGGGTCAAGTCAATTATGTGATCAATAAACAAGAGGTCCACCCCCATTAGGTCACCAAGGTAAGGAAGTGGGCATTGTGCAGCAAGGTCCGCCCCCATGGTGGGCAGTGTGCAACATCTCTCATCTAGGGGCAGGCAACTTCTAAGGCTTTCTATGGGAGGATGCTTTGAGTCAGCACAGCAGCAACAGAGCTGACAGGGTTTACAGCCACTGAGGCGCAATTGTACCAGTGGGGTTTTAAGCCCTTGGACGTTAGCGAGATTGCCGGCCAGAGGCCATCTTTCCACAAGAACTGGATGCAAGACACTACAACTCCCTTACAGGAGAAGTGACTCTTGCTCCAAGCCTGCCATACAGCAGGTATCTTTATGATACTGAACGCTGCCTCCTAGGCCGACCTGCCACGTAGCGCATGCCCTTTTAGGCGGGGTCACTACCGCCTGGGTCATAGATTCTTGTCCTGGTATGGCTGTTTTTCCCTAGCTCATGCTTTGCACCGTATCTGATCTTGACAATCCCCTGACTACAAACTAAGATATGATTATGTAAAAGGATTACATAAAAGGAAATAAATGAGGAGTAAATTATTCTTCAGGCACTAATTGTGTTGGGGGTCTGCTTAGCTCTCTCCTTCCTTGGTGCCCAGAAAGAGGGGTTACCCACACTGGGTAGTTTATTTAAGGAAGAGGTTTATTTGGGCTGGGCTTGGTGACTCATGCCTGTAATCCCAGCACTTTGGGAGGCCACGGTGGGTGGATCACTTGAGACTGGGAGTTGGAGACCAGCCTGGGTAACATGGTGAAACCCCATTTCTGAAAAAAAGAGGTTTATTTGGCTCACAGTTCTTCACGCTGTGCATGCCTGGCACCAGCATCTTCTCCACTTCTGGTCAGGCCTCAGGAAACTTTTACTCCTGGCAGAAGGTGAAGGGGGAGCAGGTATGTCATGTGTCTAGAGAGGGACCGAGAGAGGAGGAGGCACCAGACTCTTTTAAAAACAACCAGCTCTTGCCTCTCGCTTGAACTAATAGTGTGAGAATTCATCCATTATGGTGGGGAGGGCACCAAGCCATTCATGAGGGATCCACCCCATGACCCACACACCTTCCACCAATTAGCACCTCCAATACTGGGGACCACATTTTACCATGAGACTTGGAGGGGACAGATATTCAAACTACATCACACACCCAGTCCCACTGCCTCCCAGTGTCCCTGGTCAGAGGCATTCACAACATGGTTTAGAGGTGTTTTTTTAAATGCATATGTACCCGTAAATGTGTACCTGTGTTCCTGCCTTTAAAATTTTTGTATTGTGAAATATCATGCATTCAAAATTATATACAAAACATACAGTTTAAAGAATGATAAACTGAACACTCATGCACTCACTACTCAGGTTAAGAAGTGGAATATTCTTAGTCTCTAGATCCCGTCTGTGTTCCACAACCCTTTTATTCAAGTGGGAATATGCTATTTATGGTCTTTTTACTTTTTTACTTCTATCTGGCTCGTGTCTTTTTTTTTTTTTTTTTAATAGCTGATAACATTTCCTCTATCTGGATGTATCATTATTATTAATAGTTTTTTTAAACCAATTTCCTCTTGATGGTTATTTAGGGTGTTTCCAATCTTTTGCTGTTACCAACAATGCTGCAATAATTTTTCCGGCTTCCAAGAACTGACATTAATCAGAATGTGCTGTGAGAAGCCCTCTTAGTAGAGCATGGTGGCTCACTTCGGGACGCCAAGGCAGGAGGATTGCCTAGGAATTGGAGACCAGCCTGGGCAACATAGTGAGACCCTGTCTCTATTAAAAATTATTGTGAATTAAAAAAAAAAAAAAGTCCTGTTGTCTCAGCATCTCTGACCTGTCAGTCCTTTCCAGAGCAATACAGAACACTTACAGCATGAAAGCCCTGCATGGCTGTGGTCTCCTAACAGGATGTCCTGTGCCACTCTCCCTGCACCTGGCTGGTACCAGCATTCCTGTCTGATGCCATGCCTCCCTGGAAGACCCTGGGGGCCGGGTCCCTGGGAGAGTGCAGGATCCCCGTTGGCTCCTTAGCTGGGTGTCTGCCATGGGTGTGCCCACATGCAGGGTGTGGAGAAGTGTACTGATGGGAAGTCAGCTGCTGGCTTGGCTCCAAGCAGAGTTCCTTTTCTTTTGATTGTGCAACATCCCTGTGTGGGATCTGGAAGTGCCCTTCTGCTTTTCTTTGTCTTCCTGCAGTGGGGAATGAGGCAGGGGGCTGGTTTGGGGGTTCAAGCCCCGGCCACTTGAGCTTTTGAAACGAGGCTTCTCGTTTTCCTTTGCTTGCTCCATCTGCTGCTTTCCCTTTTCTCTTCCCTTTTGGTCTTTCTCTTTTTCTCTTTCTTCATCCTCCCTTTAGACTGCAATTCCTGGTAACTCTGGCTGATTCTTTCATACACGTGTACAAAAGTTCTGGTTCTTCTCTCCCCTTTCTCCCCCAGTTCTGAATGAGATTTGGGGGCAGTAGAGCAAAGGTCAGAGGCAGTGAATCGGAGGTTGGGGCCCTGGGCCCCTTTTGCTTCTTCTCTCCCTTGTGGGGCTGATCTTCTTGGCCTCCTCATTCATGTGTGTGGCTGTGAAATGAGGAGCCCAGATTAGCCCAGGAGGAAGTCATGCAGAATCCACAGTAGGGATAATGGGGCCCGGGGGCAGGGAGGTAGCTGGGAGGTCCGCAGGGAGAAAAGGAGGGGCTGCTGCATTCTCAAAATGACAGCGTTCATTTGCTTCACCAATCTGGGCAGAAAGGGCTGACCCAGAAGCTGGTTGCATACAGTTGGTTCAAAGAGGCCAACAGGCCAAGATCTGGAAGCATTGTGTGTACACGCCTGTGTGTGTGTGCTCAGACCCTTCACTGGAAGATGGTAAGGTGTCTGGCAAGTGTGTGGGCTCTGGGATGGATTGCCAAGGTCCATCCCAGCTCTACCTGTTATCAGCACTCTGGTGGGACTTTACGGAAATAACTTCTAAGTCTCAGTTTCTGCATTTGTGCAAGGGGGCTGTTGAGAAGATCAAATGGGATTATCCTTGAAAAAAAGTTAAGCACATAGTAATTGTTGTGTAAAGGCTAGCAATGGTATGAGATGGTTTTGTTGATACTCACTGTAGAAGACCACACAGCAGACTATCTCACTTAATGGAAAAAAAGTTTTTTTTTTTTTTTTTTTTTTGGAGACAGTTTCGCTCTTGTTGCCCAGGCTGGAGTGCAATGGCACGATCTTAGCTCACTGCAGCCTCTGCCTCCTGGGTTCAAGCGATTCTCCTGCTTCAGCCTCCCAAGTAGCTGGGATTACAGGCATGCACCACCATGCCCAGCTAATTTTGTATTTTTAGTAGAGACAGGATTTCTCCATGTTGGTCAGGCTGGTCTCGAACTCCTGACCTGAGGTGATCCACCCGCCTCGGCCTCCCAAAGTGCTGGGATTACAGGTGTGAGCCACTACACCTGGCCAAAGAGAGGATTTATTGTAAAATTGTGAGAAAGTTATTTTTACATAAAACCATTTTATTCTTCCCCATTGTTACAGAAAGAAGATGAAAGGAACCTTAGAGTTCATCTCGTGGTTTTCAAATACCTTCGCAGGGCAATCCCCCTTTCTTTTCCACGTGAAATCTTACGTGGAAAGCCAGTGTATAAAGAAGGTGAAATGGAAGCTGCACTGGTAGGAGGAGTGGGGCTGGGGATTACAGAATGGGCAGCAAAGACCTGGCGGGGGGGGTCTTCCTGCTGGCTTTCTGGCCTCGTTCTTGTGGTCCAAGGAGCATTTTGCAACTCTCATACATAATCGAGTTGTACAAATAGGTACCACTTTTTTTGGATGGTACCTGACAGTATTGCCATCAGGTGGCTGACCCCTGTAAATTACCATCATTATTGAAATTGAAAATGTATATTCCTTAGGATTCAGCAGTTGAACTTGTGGGACCCTGATGCCTATGGAAACGGTAGCCTGTACACATACAAGCATATGCACAAGGTTGTTCCTTGTGTAAAGACTTAGAGACACCTGAATGTCTAGTCACAGGGGAAAGGCTGAGTCACTTTTGAACTTGCTTGTATAACCATAAAAGGGACAAAGTAGATCTATGGCCTGTCTTGGGCAGATTTTCATGATATATTCAATATGCAGAACAGTATAGTATGATCCTTCTTTTGAAAAAGCATATGTATATACACACACCCATATACACAGAGAAACACTCAGATACACAAATAATTCTAATATTTTTTTTAGAGGCGGAGTCTCATTCTGTCGCCCAGGCTGGTGCAAGTACAGTGGCATGATTCTAGCTCATTGTAGCCTCAAACTCCTGGGCTCAAGTGATCCTCCTGCCTCAGCTTCCTGAATAGGGGGCACTGTAGGCTCATGCCACAAAGTGTGGCTAATTTTTTGTTAGAGGTGGTGGGATGGGGTGGGGTGTCTCGCTTTCTTGCCCAGGCTGATCTTGAACTCCTGACCTCAAGTGATCCTTGTGTCTTGGCCTCCCAAAGTGCTGGGGTTACAGGCACGAGCCACTGTGCCCGGCCACAGAGCACCCTAATGCTTATTACTGTAGGAACCAGCTGGGAAGGCTGCAGACCAAATTGCTAATAGTACTTAACTTTGGGAGGCTAGAGGGGAAAGTGATGTTTTTTGCTTTATGGCTTTCCCCTGCCCATAAAGGCTGGTAGTCTGTGTAATTTATTTCCTAGTGTTTTCCTCCAAATTAAAAAGAAAGGAAGGGAAATAAAAGTATGCTGGTCATCGTAGAGGTGAGAAAACGGCTCCCAAGGGGGTGGTGGATTTGCCCAGGGTCTCCCAGGTCTGTATGGGGAAGTGGCTGGCTGTTGAGTGTGTGCGGCAGGAGAGCTCTGGGGCTCCCATGTGATTGAGGTTAGTTTGCTGAACAGAGGCTCCTCGCTCCTGCCTTGTTTTTGCCCCTCCAGGCTGGCTCCGGGGCTGCACTCCTGCTGCACTGGCTCACCATCTGTTAAGGAAGCAGTTGGTAGGCTGTGAGCAGTGTCTCCCTCCCTCCTATGTCTAATTTAACCAGCCACCCTTCTCTCCACCAAGGCTGTGGGATCACTCTTTAATTACTTACAGGGGTCAGCCACCTGATGGGACGCCTTTGCTGGAGACAGACGGTACTGACAAGCAGATTAGTTGCACATTGGGAGGAGGGAGGAGATGAAGAGAGTGTGTGCAGCAGATACGAGTGGGTGGCTTCAAAATAGAAATTCATGAAGGCTCTAGGAAGGTAATTTTAAACGCTGTTCATTTAGAGGCTGTGGTTCAGGGGTGAGCCAAGCTGGAGGCAGCCCTGCCAGCACACGCTGGCTTTGCTTTCCTATCAGACTTGGGAGGGAGGAAGGGAGGAGTCTCCTCAACTCACCCTTGCAGAGCTCTGAAACAGTCTGTTCAAAGTTACACCTGCTCGTTTCTTGTGCTCGTGAATGTCTCTCTAGGAATAATCGGGCATCCGTAGGCAAGATCTTCCTCGAAAGTCGATAGACCTGAGCCCAAATGTCAGCCCTGTGTCGGGGCTACCATGTGACCTTGGACAAGCTGCTTCCCCTCCCTTGGTTGGGCTGAGTTTCTAACATTCCTAACTCGCGGGATCAAAAGAGGTGAGTCCTGTGGACCCCCATGGCTCTAGAACATTCTGTGAGTAATATGCCCATACTTGGTGTTTGCAGGGAAATAGCCATGAGCTAGATAAAACCCCAGAATTCAGTGCACCCATGCCTTTGTGCTGGCCACCAAGCAGACCTGTGGATCTTGACCTGTCGCTTACCTGCCCTGAGATATTGGCCTGGAATAGCGGGGAGGTGGGGCTTGTTTTGAGCCTGGGTTCCCTATGTGCAAAATGGGGCTAGCAGGATTTGCCTTGCAGGGTGATGAGGATTTGTGAAAATATGGTTGAATTCCTGGCACATGGTAGGTGCTCATTAAATGGTATTATACACTTAGTACTTGGCATTCCCAGTCTTGCTTTTTGTCTTTGCTGGAAATATATTCCATGTGGGGAGGGAAATGGGAATGATCTTGCTTTATAGATGCCACTTCATAGAAAGCATTGGCACGGGGACTTGCCAGTCTTTCCCAAAGCAGTGTGTGTTCCTTTGTCATTCTGCTGCTGCTGCTGATCATTCATGGAGTAATTTACTATGTGAGGTACATGATAATCCCAGTCTCCTTTAATCCTCCTGAAACCCTATGAAGCAATAAGGGGCTATTATTATCCCCACTTTATACATATAAATGAAGAAAGCGAGGCTTTGTGAAGTTGAATGATGTGCCCAAGGTCACTCAGTCAGTAAATGCTAAAGCTGGAGTCCTCAGTCTTAATTATTAATGTGTGCTTTTCAGGACAGAGAAGGCTTTAGGGGACCAGGAAGAGCTCCAATTCTGAAGCAAAGGCTGTGAAACACCGGGGTCAGACAGGAAATCGTGCCCTTGAATTCTTTTAACAGGGCAGATTTTCAAAGTCAGAGACATTAACAATCAGCTCCATGTGGTGTTTATGGCCTATCTGACCCTGCCCCGTGGTGCTTGGTAGACCCCACTGCCCATGAGTGCCAGATGATTCCGTTTCTGTCTTGTTTATTATTGCAAGTGACCTTGAATTTACCTAAAACCCAGGGAAATGTGTTCTTAATCTGCCCTTTTAACAATGCTGATTTTACCCTTCTAACTCAGATTTAAATAACCTTTCCTTCTGTGTTGTCATGTGTAAAGAAGCAGCATCCTAAAGAAAGCTGAGCCCTTAACTCTGTAATTATGGGGTATCGTGGAAAGGGAGGGGCACTGAATAGGAAATAATGGGGCCGTGAGAGCATTGGAAATTGCACTGGTTATATTCAGTAGCAGAGCTGGAGATTTTTGCCTGCCGCTGGGAAAATTTAAAAAGCAAAGCAACCTCTGCCTCAGCCTAGAGGTTTAGCTGTTGAGTTTACTCCCTTTAATTTGAGGCACCTGAGGCTCCCATTTTGCGGTGTCATTGGCTGGGCTTTCCACCGCTTCTTCCTCTCTCTGGCCAGAGAGAAACTTGGGGATGCTGAGGTGGTTTGTGGCAGCTACCATCAATGTCCGCCTTTCACGTCTGCAGTGGTTTGGAATAGAGGCCCAGAAATACTTGTGGAGTCTCTTTGCATTCCCAGCAGGGCTCCTTCCAACTCTGCTGTCTGACAGCAGGTAGAAAAAAAAAAGTACAAAGAGCTTCCAGGAACAAAAAGTGGAGAAGATTTTTTAAGGCCCTTAAAGACTTGAAATTTGCGGGTGAAATGCCACGTGGTTGTGTAATTCTCTACAGGGAGTATCTGGAGTCATTCCTGGAGAGGCGGACATGCGCCCGGGTTGGTGATGCGTAAAGTGCAGTTTTGTCTCATAGTCAGAGCAGGTGAGCATTCGGGCCTGTGGTAAGGAATGAAGGAAGGGAACAGCAGGTGGCAGTAGCTGGGAAGCTTGCCTCTGAGTTAGATGAACTAGAATGCATCTTTCTGAGGCATGAAAAGAGCCAGTGAAAGGGGCAGATTTACCCAGGGTCACGTGCCTGGTCAGTGCCTTAAATGGACCCAGGATGTGAGCCCCTGAGTCGTCATCAGCCCCCTCTGCCTTGACTCCAGCAGAGTTAGTTTCCCCAGAGACCAATAGAGGGACTGATATTAGGGATTCCGGGGACAAGTACGAACAGGTCTTTCGATTTACGTTTGAAAGCAGTAGAGAGCAGGAAGGAGATTTCTGGCATTTGCGCAGTTTAAAAACCAACTAGACAAAAAATCTTGATGGAGCTGTTTCCCAATCGGCCTGGCAGCCCTCTCAGCATTGACGTCCTGAGAATGAAAGCTTCTCTGAGAGTGCCATTGGGCGGTGTCCCTTCCAAGTTCTCCAGGAAGCAAATTTTGGACCCTGGCCGCTGACTCAGTGTGGCCTCCTGTGTGGCTCCCTGCACTGGGAGGCGGCCTTGTCAGTGTCCCTGGGCTCAGCCCATAATCAGGTGCTCCAGGTGATCCTGCTCCCATTCGGTAACTGGAGAGGCAGAGGGAAGGGGCTCCCACCCAGTGCAGGTTCTAGTTGGACACAGCTGGTAAGTGGGGCGGCTGGGCAGGGGAGGGCGGGCGGGTGGAGGCTGCAGGTGTGCGGAGTGGGTGTGAGTCCTGCACAGTGCAGGAGGTGGTTTCTGCCCTTACCCATTGGGCAGGGAAGGAAGCTTGAGAAGTCGAGCTTGATTTTAGCAGGACAGGAGCTTGTGGGCTTCAGAAAGAATGCGAGCCTCAGCGGCACACGGGTCTGGGGATGTATCAGCAGCTGTTCCTCTTTCTTCTCCCCTGAGGCGTCTAGCACTGATCATGCACTTCCCTGGCTTTGTCCAACGTCTTGGGGGCAGAAAAGCATAGTTTATATGTGTGTGCTTGTCTTTGTACAAGGCTCTGTGTGTGACTGTGACTGCAGGTGTGTGTTTAACTCAAGAAAAGTTCAAGGGACCCCTTGCACGAGGTGCAGTGGACAGCCTGGGCCAGGAGTTGGAGGACATGAGTCCTGGTGTCTGCCCCGATGATGACTCAGGCCTTGTCCCACTGGGATGTAGCCCCCTGGTCTGCCCCAAAGGTGGAGCTGGGCAACAGGAGGAAGGCTTGGTGATCATTTCTCATGCCCCTTCCAGCTCTGCAATCTGTGAGCAATGTCGTCCAGTGAGACCGTCTCTACCAGGTAACACATGGCTGCCAGGTGTGCATTTTAATCATGTGATTTCAGAATAACAGGGCTCGTTCTCACAGAGGATTCATTGCTTTGTCGCTCATGCAGTCCCTGTGGAACCAGAGTTGATGGCGGGTCTACAGTTGCTTTCGTTTCCTTGTAGCTGTCATTGATTAGGTGCAGACATTCTTTTCAAAGCCTGGAATCATTTTTTTTAAGTTGGATTATATTTGCCTATTATGATTAGTAAAATTTGAGTGTTGCCTCTGGAATCCCAGAGGGAACGGTTTGGAAAATGCCTCCTTCCAGGAAGAGATGAGATAGTATTGCCCATAAGCCTCTTTTGAGGTTGGGTCTTTATGCAGGCAGATAGTAAATGCTTCTGGAATGTTTTGAGCTCCACCTCCTACTCTGTGAGCTGCCCCAGTATCTGGCTTGCTGGGACCTCAGGGGCTAGTGGACAGGCCCAGCATTGTGAATCTCTTTTGGCTAAGATCCAGGGATAGGCCTGTTTGCCCTTTAATTACTGCATCGTGACAAGTCTTGTTTTGGGTAAGAGACTGAGGCCCCGGGTGGTGTTTTTGTGTTTGCCTAAGGGAGATGCCTCATCTCCAGCCACCCAGATGTGACTGGAGAGAGCCATGATGCTGCTTTTGTCTCCAATTATGTTTAATAAGATGGGGGATGGGAGGAGGGCAGAAGGGTGCCATATAATAGATACTTCTAGTTAATGAAACCCCAATTTCCTCTAAGATTAGAAACCCTGAAACTCATGAGTTGAATAGAGAAACCTAGATAATTTGCCCCTTTCTCTATTTTGTTCAGCCTGGCAGTTGATTTCTGCGTGATTTTAAGTCTTTGAAATATGTCTCAGCCAGATTTTCTGGTCCTCTTTCCTCACCTCTCCCCTCCCTTCCAATGGAGGGGAGGCTCCGTGTGGTCTGGCTTGCCTAGCTGAGCCTCTTGTGCCCCAGAGCGAGACTCTGAGAATCCAGGAATTGGGTTGGGACTGTGGGGAATTTGCATGTGCCTTGGTAACCAGCAAGGGCAGCCTGGGGGATCTCAGGTTAATGATTAAACCCGGAGCCTTCATTCTAGCTAGGCAGTGGCCCTCAGGATTTGCAGCCACCTGCTAAACAGAGGTCCCTTTGCTTCTGTTAGCTTTTCAGACCAAGTGAAGATGGAACTGTCTTGGAGGGATGTGGAGAGGCTGGCTGCGTGCTAGTGAATTTTCTAGCAGCCACAGCCTTGCCATGTCATTCTCTGAGGTCAGAGTGTGGGCCAGCAGGTTAAAACTCTGAGGTTCAGCCTTCATCAATTGCACACAGTTTTATTTTATTTTTTTAAATTTTAAAAAATATGGAACGTTTCACGAATTTGCGTGTCATCCTTGCACAGGGGCCATGCTAATCTTCTCTGTATTATTCCAATTTTAGTATATGTGCTGCTGAAGCGAGCACTGCACACAGTTTTAAAAACTTACATTTGTCTTCCCTTTTGCGTAAGCAGAAAGCATCCGATCCTACCTGCTCTGGCATTTTCTAGGGGCAGTAGTAAGCAGGCTTTTCCTCCCTCCCTGTCGGGCAGGAGAATGCAGAGCTGCTCATTGGAGTCAGCAGATGAGCAGATACTTGGTCTTCAGCTCTCTCATTTGCACCTTTCTGCGACATGAGACAGCAGACCTTCGCAAAAAGGGCTTGCAGTTTGTGTTATCAGTAACCCCTTTCGCCCTTCCAGATGATGAAGGACATTAAGCTCTGTACAGAGAAACAGAGGCTGAAGCTGGGGGAGATTAAGTAACTAGTGCCAGGGTGGGCTTCACTCCTCTTATCGTGGGACCAGCTGTCCCAGTGACTTTCACTTCTCAGTGCTGCAGTGCTTTCTGGAAAATATCCTAGGACAAAGATAGTGCCCAAATGTGGCTGCATTAATTACTGTAAATCCCATAATGAAGAAGACATCTCCTTCTAGCCCCCTTTCAGTCCTTGAATGGCCTCAAGGAGAAAGTCTGAATGTGACCTCCCTTTCTAAAAAGCAAGGAGTGGGACTAGGAGGAAACAGGCCCCAGGATCTGGCCTTCTGCAGGCAGTGGGACCCCAAAGATAAAATAGCGTTGTTTTGTTTCAGTTATGTTTGTTTTTATGGAAATCTTCTGTGTGGCATGGATACTGGTGTCTCCTTTATGGTAATGACATAGTTTCTTTTTTAAAAAGTGAGTAGATTTGAGAGAAAATATTAAATAATAGTACTGGTGGCATATGCCAGACGTGATGAGCAGCCCACGTTTGAGAAGCCCTGCTAGGCTGCAGCAACACATGTGCAGCGAGGAGGGCCGGCAGTATTGGTGAGGAAGCAACAAGAGTGACTGAGAAGGAGAGAGATCTTTCTGGAAAGGCTGGTGGAGTCAGCACATGCACAGCAAGACTGTCAGGGTGGCAGTTTCTTTCTGGGATGGGCAGGCAGGTTTGTACAGGTTTTGCTGCAAAGATGAGGAGTGTGCGTGCGTGCATGCTGCTTTTTCCTTCAGTAGCAGTAATATTTTGCCCTTAAAAATGCCTCTTGAGGCTGGGCGCGGTGGCTCACTCCTGTAATTCCAGCAATTTGGGAGGCTGAGGCGGGCGGATCACGAGGTCGGGAGTTTGAGACTGGCCTGGCCAACATTGTGAAACCCCGTCTCCACTAAAAATACAAAAAATTAGCTGCGTGTGGTGGCGGGCTTCTGTAAACCCAGCTATTCAGGAGGCTGAGGCAGGAGAATGGCTTGAACCTGGGAGGCGAAGGTTGCGGTGACGTGAGATCATGCCACTGTGCTCCACTCTGAGAATCCAGCTTGGCCAATAGGACGAGACTCAGTCTCAAAAAAAAAAAAAAGCCTCTTGACAAACCAACTCTACTTACCTACCACCTGGTGTGACAATTCTATTTAGGTGATTTCAGCCACAGGGAAACAGCCCAGGAGTTTCCAAGGAAAAAGCCCAATTGGCAAAATCTCCTTTTCAAACTGTCCTACTTTCCAAACAGTCCAGTGACTCTCAAACTTTTGTCATTGTCAGCATCACTTGGGGAAGCTGGTAGAAGACAGAGGACCCGCCCTGCCGCACCAAGCCAGGCCTCTGTGCTCTGTCTCTCCCAGGGTGATCCCCATAACACTAGTGCTTGCGACCGTGGCTCAGGTTGTGGGTCCCAGCCCGAGCTGCCCATTAGAATCACCTGGAGACTGTTAAAGCGATTGAGGCCTGGACCCCACCCTAGAGAAGCCCCACTGGAATCTTGGGGTGGGGCCTGGGCATTGGAATTTTTAAAATGCACGCCAGGTGATGTGGTTGGGTGGGCAGGTGGAGACCTACTTGCCTTGATGGAGACTCTTAGGGAAACTTGAACGAACGTGTGGGAATGCTTTGAGGAAGAAGCAAAGGGCAGCATGAAGCACTGAAAGAAATGAGTGTGGCTGCAGTGGAAACCTCAGATCTGAGTTAGGTTTAGAGGACTTAACGAAAAAATGGAGTCAGGAGGAGAGTAAACCAGGGTGAGTGGGAGAGCAGCACCGGCCTGTTAGTTCTAGAGCAGGACCAGGAGGGTTAACAGCTTCAAGATATGCCAAGGGCATCAGAAGGGCTCTTGAAGATTTGTTCAGAGCAAGAGGAGCAAGAGTGCAGTCAGCCTGAGGCAGAAGCCAAGCAGTGCACCATTGACTCAGAGAGCTGGAGGGAAGCAGTGCCTCTCTGTTTTCTTTTGGGCCTCTGGGCAGCAAGCGTAACCCAAGCAGGACTAAGAGGGAACTGAGGCAGAGACCACAGGCTGCTTTAAATGAGGTCCATCCCCCAGGACTTATTTTCCTGGGCACTTGGGAACCTGGTTATTACATCACAGGATGGTTTATCGGTCAATTTAAGGAGCTAAGAAGGGAGATCAAGGCATTGGACAACTGGAGGTGGCAAAAATTATCCCAGCTTTTGGGAAGTTAGGAAAATGTAAATTCCAGGAACTATAGTCCACTGAGGCTGTGCCTCATTTCTAAGAAATTTCCAGAAAGCATAAGATTAAAGCAGTTGCTTTGTGAGCACATGTTGAGCCCAGTCTGGGTCAACGTGATGGCCCCTTCCTATTTTCAGAACAAGGCATGCCAGGCTAGCCAGGCCTGCTCTGGTGGAGGGCAGGCAGCCGGCCCTTGGCAAAGCTTTTGTCAAGGCACTCATAATGCTGTCTTCATGCGCTCCCCACAGTGAAGTTGGCTCTGGCTTTCAGGTAGGCATGCAGTCATGTGTTAGTGAAAATCCTGTGGAGAGACGGGGACTGAATGAACTATTATGTGTCAGAGTTTAAAATTCATCAGCCACCACCAGAGCAGAGGGGGACCCTGAAGGGGTGTGCGAGGCCTTCTCTTTGGAAGGGTATCAAAGAGTTTTCTGCAAAGTACTGATTGTGTCAAGCACACTGTTCATTTGAGTGCCTGTTACCTGAGTGCTGGCCCAGGAAGACTGGGGTGGCGGTTGCAGGATGGAGTCGCCTGCCGCATCTGCACCAGTGCTGCTCTCATCTTGAGAGCAGGCCCATGTCACATAGGAGAAGGCACCTTCGACCTTTCCTATTCTGCATCATGGCATTATCTTGTATAAAGGCACGTTTGCTGAAGACCCAGGTCTAGGGAAGCTGCGCCAGGATGGGAGACCAGCCAGCTTATAAAGAGTACAGGGGTCAGTGGGACAGAGGAGGTTCTGAGCAATGCAGTGGGTGTAAAGCTTTGCACCCGGTCAGAAGCTCCTAGAAGTGAAACCCTTGAAGCCTTCCGTTGAGCATTAGGATCCAAAGTGGCCCTCATGATCTCTAAGATGATGAAAACTGGTATTAGAAGTGATGTTCCCAAGGCCACCCAGCTGCTAAGTGGTAGCTGTGCAAGTACTGATGGGATAGTGTAGGTTTGATGATGTAAAAAGACATGTTTCAGTTGCTGTCATGCTCCAGAAGGCTCTGTGGAGGTGTGGCAGCCAGCGAGGACAAGGACATCTCGGGTCATAGCAATAGAAGTTTGATGCTTAGCCTGGACCAGCCAGGCCTCATTGAGATGTTCATGTTCTGTCCTGGGTACTACATTTTATTTATTTATTTATTTATTTATTTTTGAGACGGAGTTTCGCTCTTGTTACCCAGGATGGGGTGCAATGGCGCGATCTCGGCTCACTGCAACCTCCGCCTCCTGGGTTCAGGCAATTCTCCTGCCTCAGCCTCCTGAGTAGCTGGGATTACAGGCACACGCCACCATGCCCAGCTGATTTTTTGTATTTTTAGTAGAGACGGGGTTTCACCATGTTGACCAGGATGGTCTCGATTTCTTGACCTCGTGATCCACCCGCCTCGGCCTCCCAAAGTGCTGGGATTACAGGCTTGAGCCACCGCGCCTGACCTACATTTTATTTTTAACTTATTTGGTTAAATTAGAAACTAGAGTTGATTTGGAAGAATATTTTAAAGTTCTAAAAGTAGCATTATGACAACTGAAAATTTGGGAAAAATTGGATACACATTGGAAGAGATGTTGACAAACCCGTGGGTCATTGGGGTGCAGCGGTATGAGAAATGGGAGGAGGTGTGTGGAGGGAGGATGGCACTCGCCACCTCCAGGGATCGGGGCCCTCTGCGAGGAGGGGAGCAAAGAGTGCTGCCGGGTCTGGACCCTGACTCTGCCAGGCCTGGCACCAGCCTCTTTACATGGGTTGACTCTAAATCCTTGGCTTTAACAGGAGATCAAGCTTACGTGAAGCGCCAGGATATAGGATTCATACCGAAGGGTATGAAAGTTATGATAATGACAATGGCTGTTTTCAAGCCCATCCTACGTGTTAGGCATTGTGCTAGGTTGCATGAGCTCCAGGATACAGACTTCAGACCAAAGGCTGTGGAGGTCTGTAATAGTAATTGCTGATGTTTATCAAGCCGGGAGCCCTTCACTTTGTGCTAAACTCCTTTCATACATTGTTTCATTTAATCCTCATTGCAGCCCCAAGAGGAAGTATTTAGGCTTGTGGTTGCTTTAGAGGCAGAACCTTGACCAAGGCTATAAATTAGGTCATCAGGAATTGTCATAATTTTATTTTCTTTTTGCTCTTGTCACCCAGACTGGAGTGCAGTGGCCGTGATCTCGGCTCACTGCAACCTTCACCTCCCGATTCAAGTGATTCTCCTGCCTCAGCCTCCTGAGTAGCTGGGATTACAGGCGTGCACCACCATGCCCAGCTAATTTTTGTATTTCTAGTAGAGGTGGGGTTTTCACCATGTAGGCCAGTCTGGTCTTGAAAAGATCAAAGGATCTGTCCACCTCAGCTCCCAAAGTGCTGGGATTACAGGCATGAACCACTGAACCTGGCTTGTCATAATTTTCATCACAGTGATCGCTGTTCCAGGTGCTGCTACTTTGCATACATTGTCATTAGTCCTCATAACTCGATGGAGATTTAGGGAACATTTTGAGGTGAAGAAATTGAGAGTCAGGTGGGCTGCTGTAGCAGAGCATGCAGACTTTGCACAAATTACTAAAAGTTGTCCCTCAAGTGGACCGGGTACTGGGCTTGGTGGAGTTTGTGGGCTGGTTTCATGCCTCCACGACTGCCTCCTCCTTTGGTGCCTTAGCCCAGGGCTCAGACTGCTCAACCACAGGTGATGGCCCTGAAGGATGAGTGAGACTGAGAACTTGGCAGAGCTGTTCAGCTAGGAAGTGGCAGGGCTGGAATTCCAAGCCAGGTCTGCTGATTCTGGAATCGCTGGTTGTAAACCAGTGTGGAGGGGAAAAAGCTTGTATGCCTGTCAGAACTCCCCGGTTTGGCCTGGACCATCCTAAGGTTTGTCTTTGGAAGGTGGCTGTCTGTCAACACAAGAGGAATCCTCCAGTGCGTGGAGGGAGAGAGAGCTTGGTGACCCTGAAGTACCGCCTCCCAGATTCTGAGAGCCTGTGTTCCAGGTGAGGCCATCTGTCAAAACTTAATGTCTTAAAATCTGCCATTATTTCTGTACAGCCTTTTCCTTTTGCTAATTTAAAATCAACTCCATCCTCTCCTCCCACGCGCTAGCCCTTGGTGAAAAGGCAGAGGCCAGCCTCAAGCCACGTGCAGCCTCACAAGTGGTCATTGTAGGCTTGTGGGTGACCTGGTCCCTTGTCAGGAGCCCTCCTCTGGGGCAGGCGCTGGTTTTTCATCTTTCTCTGCTTGCCCACACTTGAGCATCAGCACATTCCAGAACCTACCTCAACTATAATCATAGCACAGATGTTGTTTGACTTCCGTTGTTGGGGGCTGGGGTACAAATGGCAAGAATTCTGCAGCAGCCTTCCAGCCTTGGATTCCTGTCTGGGGCCAGGATGACCTTGGGCCGAGCGAGTGGCTCCCGGGACTCTCTGAAAAAGAAATCTCTGCCTGGCTGTTCGCGTCACTTCTCATGGACGGTAATGCTAGCAGCTGCGTTGATGGTAACAGTCACACAGTGAGTTCCAGTTACGGACAGGCAATGTCTCTGCTGGCTCACCCTTACCATTTACCATGTGCCTGGGCTGAGTGCCTTATAGGCATTTGCCTGTTGAATCCTCACAATGACCCTTTGAGGTGGGTACCTGTATTCTTATATTGCAGAGGAGAAAACTGTCTCTTATGAGACTTCTAAGTAAGAAATTTTGAGGGAGGAGTATGGTGTTATCATTTTCTTTGCTCTTTTACTTAAGTCTAAAGCAGAGGTTCTCAACTAGAGGTAATTTTTGTCCCCCAGGGACATTTGGCAATGTCTGGAGACATTTTTGGTTTTCACAGTTTGGAGAGGGAGTTTGCCCCCGGTGTCTCATGGGTAAAGGTCAGGGATGCTGTGATGGACAGGACCTCCTGCAACAAAGAAGTATCTGTACCCAGATGTTAATAGTGCAAGGTTGAGATTCTCTGATCTAGGCTGGGTGGCTCCTGCCTGTAATCCCAGCACTTTGGGAGGCCGAAGTGGATGGATCGCTTGAGGTCAGAAGTTCAAGATTCTCTAATCTAAAGAGAAGATGAAATAGTATTCAGCCTTTTGTCCAGTTTCATATCATCACCTTCTGCTCCAACCCTGCTTGTGGTCATTGGTGTGGTTCCCTTCGATTTCTGGTTGTCTTTCTACTGAGCGTGTGGAGCGTTGCACTCTCCCACCTTCTTCAGTTAGGTGTGGATGTGTGACTTGTTGTGGCCAGTGAACTGTGAGCAGGAAGAAACATGACATTAAAGCGGGGGAACCTTTAGTGCTCATGTGATTTGCCACGCTCCTTCCTCCTACCCTCTCGAGCACCTAGATGGTGGAGGTGCCATCAGCCTAGTCCTGGCATAGGGAGGTGAGGGTCGGAAATCCTGGTTGACTCATGGTGAACATGTAATAGGAATGAGATGTAACCTCTGTTGTTGAAATTACTGGGATTTGGGAGTTGTTACTACAGCAGAGCCTGTGCAATCCTGACAGATGTACTCCAAGAAGAACAACAACAAGAAGTTGGCATTGGGATTAGGCAGGTGGATATCGGGTTACAGGTGATTGCTGGGTACTGTGGATAAAGCCCAAGCATGCTGTATTTTATGGATCGCTTCCCATAGTGAAGATGTTGTGCTTGGGCCCATGGGAAGTAGAGACATTGGTAGGTTGCTTCATAAAAGAAATGGAAGGGAGTTTGAAAGATCAGTCTCTGAGGCCTGGAGAGGTTTATTGACTTACCCAAACATCGGTGAAGGCCCCTGCTGGGATCCAGCAGCTGTGCCCAGCCTGGCTCTGTGAGGCCGGGCTGCAATCAGCCAGCCATTCTTACCCACCTCAGTCAGCGGTTTCAACTTGGTTGCAAGTCTGTGTGAATGTTTCCAGGGCGAAGTCGACCTTCCCAGGGCCTCTCACAGGCTGTGGCACAGTCATGTTTGTTGAGTGAGTTGGAAGTTGGGGGAGAAGGCAGACAGTGAGCAGTGCCACGATGGGGTGCAGCTGGGGGGTTTGAGGTTCCCGGGGAAGAGATGACCTGAGAGGGCCAACAAGGGACCCTGGAGCCTGTTTGAAGGGTGGGTACAGACTGGGATGGGGCCTGGGCAGGGAGAAGGACTGGTAATTTCTCACTTCTCTCTGGGTTTTAGATGGGCAGGAAGTACTGCAGTCCTGAGGGACTCTGGAGGGTGGGGGTGTCCTCCCTGAGAGGACAGCCCTGCTGCCATCTGCCTGAGCAGATGCTGCCTTACCTGAGTAGCACGTGCCCTTGGGAGGGGTGCTCCTTTGCAGGAAGTGTGCTGAAGGCCCTTGAATTATGCTCATCTCCCTCAGCAGCTTGGGGAATGATCATTTAGTGCCAGGCACAGGCTTATCTTGGCCCAGAGCCAGAGCTGTTCCAGCAGCACACAGTCAGCTTGACTCACTCCTAGGTGCCTCAGTGTTCCTGTCTATAAAATGGTGCAATCTGGAAAGCTCTGCCTACCTGTCTTCCACCAAGATTAGCATTTGGGAGGGCTCTGTCCCATAAAGCCAGGGCAGATGCCCTTATGGGTCAGAAAGGGATGGTTCAGGTTTCAGGGAACTCTTACCTGGTGGGGGATTGGGACAGAGCCTGGGGCAGATCTGATAGCACCTGTGGAATCAGTACCTGCCAGCTGTGGCCACAGGCTATGACTCTTCAGGAGGATAGCTCGTTTGAATCCTCTGGGAGCTGACTGGCGGGAGGGATCTGTTCTCTCATCTTCTGGTTTTGGGTACTCCCAGACTGAGGGGTCGATCTGAACTCATCGTGGGCTCTAGAGAGCAGCCTGTATGCCCCTGAGATGGCTATCCCCTGGTGTCTACAGGCCTGCCTGTGCATGCTTGCTGTGACTCTGCCCTGTCCCCGTCCTCGTTAACCCAGGAGGGATTGGTTCTTCCTCCAAGAAGGTGCCTGCCTGCAGTCTCCACCTGAGCTGGGTGACTCAGATGCAGGCAGCAGAGGTTTGTTATCATTGCTCTGAGAGAGGCAATACAGCAGACAGCCCTGCTCTGGAGCAAGACTGCATGGGTTTGAATCCCAGACTTGCCACTCCCTGGCCGCGTCTTGAACAAGCTGCTGATCTCCCAGTGATTCAGTTGCCTTATCAGTAAAATGGGGATGGTAGCAGTATCTCCCTCAGTAGAGTTAGCGTGTGTCTTAAATAAGTTAGCGTAATTACCATATGCAGAATGCTTATACCAGGGCCGGCATATCAAAAACATGCTTGCTGTTAATGTAATATTTTTGTGGATGTTTCTCCCATTTTGTGCCAGGTATTGGTGTTACCAAGGGGTTGCTGTCAGCCATGCCTCTGCTCCGTGTTGTGTTTTGACAGAACAGTGGATGTGTTTTCAATCTTATTTGAAGCACCGTGGTTCTAGTCTCAGCCCGCCCGCTGTGGGCGAGCCCGGGGCATTGGACCTCAGGGGTGACCAGGATGGCTTGTGCATATGACGCTCTTGGTACTTCTCTCCTTTTTTCTTTTCCTAGAAGATGGTCTTTAAAAAACGATGCATTGCATACATAGCATAAGAATGTAGAAACAATTGGTTGAGACACCCCTCCCCAATCAAACTTTTCATGTTTTATGCTCCCTCCTTGTCGGCAGACAGATATGTATCTAGTTCACCTCTTCTGCCCCAAAAACACCCTGGGAAGGCAATAGTGTAGTAATAAGCTGGGATTTGGGTTTTGGAGTCTGGGGGCTTTGGCTCAATGTGGCCTTGGCCCCTTGCTGGCTGGGCCGTCTTGCTTAAGAGAGCTTTGCTTAGAGGAACCTCACCCTCACTTTCTCTCGTAGCATGGGAATAATACTATCCTAACTCATGACTCTGTTGCAATAATTATAAGAGGTAGTATAGGTAAAAATTCTTGCTTGATGTGGTTGTTTGATAAGGCATAGTTTTTATTATTTGTTGTAGATGTTCACTGTGGAGTTAAGGACTGCCTGACACTTGATTGTATGGATATAGTTGGATTTGTCCAGAATGTGTCTGCAGTTCCACATTTTGGTGATTTCCAAAAAATTTCTTCTTGATTGTCTCTGGAGAGAGTAGACTTAGGGGCTGGTAGCTGGGAGTCCCCTGGAGTCCCCCCTTTGCAGTTGGTTACTTGGTGTTCTTGGGGGTTTGTCCAGCCTTTATCTGCTGTCTCCACCCCCTAGCCCCTACCCCCAGGCCGCATTGTTCTGTGGTCTGAGTGTTGGTTCAGCTCTCTGGGGGATGATGCTTTGGGCTCTGCAGGTGCTATGGGTCATGGAAACCCCCCAGCCCTGCCCAACCCCTAGGAGGACAGAGGGGAAAGCTTTTTCATAGCCTGACAAACAGGTATTTCCTGTCAGCCTCCAGCTGTCAGAGAGATCAGTCCCTCTGGTAATTCAGAGAAGAGCCCCACCCATGCCAGCCTCCCACCCCCGAAATCCCAGGATCTGATGAAAAAGGACATCTGCACTGTCTAGTAGAACTTTCTGCAATAACTGAAAGTTCATTCTGCTTTTTCAGGGCGGCAGCCACCAGCCACATGTGGCTACTCAGCACCGAGGCTGTGGCTAGTCTGAGTCGGGGTGTGCACTGTAAAAGTGCTTGATGGATTCAGAAGACCATATGAACAAAGGAATGTAAAAGATCTCTTTAATGTTTTATATTGATTTTGTAATTTTATGTGATTATGTGTTGAAGTGATTTTTGGGGTATAAATAAAATACAATCATTAAAATCTTTTTTTTTTGAGACAGAGTTTCGCTCCTGTTGCCCAGGCTGGAGTGCAATGGCGCAATCTTGGCTCACCGCAACCCGCCGCCTGGATTCAAGCAATTCTCCTCCCTCAGCTTCCTGAGGCTGGGAGTAGCTGGGATTACAGGCATGCACCACCACACCCAGCTAATTTGTATTTTTAGTAGACACGGGGTTTCTCCATGTTGGCCAGGCTGGTCTCAAGCTCCCAACCTCAGGTGATCAGCCTGCCTTGGCCTCCTAAAGTGCTGGGATTATAGGCGTGGGCTACCGCGCCTGACCCTTGTTTGGCTTTTAATATGGCTACTAGAACATGCCAAGTACATGTCTTGGATAGTCTTGTACTAGAGAGTGTAGCCTGGCAGCTGCTGTCCTGCCCTAGAAAGGGCTGTCTTGGCTTCAGCGGGGAGAAGTGAAACCCACCTGGGCACTTCCCTAATCTACCACGTGCTTCCAGTCTCCTGCTCCCCAGCCTGCCACCTTGGTTACAAAGGAGCAAGTGACTTGGGCAGTGTTCACTGTGGCAGCCACTCTGGTAATACATTACTCTGGGGTGGGGTCAGCAAGTTAGGTTACTGAGGGAGCTTCTGTTGGGGTAGAGTGGCTCATTAGGGTGCATGGACATGGGCTTGAGCGTGTGTAACTGGACAGAGGAGGTCATGAGCCCTGCATGAAATCCTGGCTCTGGGCAGTAGAATAATGGCTACCATGGACTGGGTGCCTATGGCCTGCCAAGCTCTATGCTGGGAATGTTTATCATCCTTCTGAATCCTCCCACTGGGCTGGAAGGTGCCGTGATGCCCATTTTGCAGATGAGGATGATTGAGGGCCTAAGTTGTAGCATACTGGCCTGGAGTCCTGCTATTTGTAAATGGAAGGAGCTTGTAGTGAAGCCTCCCTCTGATTCAAGGTCATGCTGTTTGCCTCACATCCCTCCTGTCTGGGCTTAGCGCCTCTTCTCTCCAACCCTTAGTTTCCAGATGAAAACAAAGGGGACTGGCCACTTGCTCACAGGAGGTGCAGCTAGGGCAGAGACAAGCACAGGTTTGAGACTCAGCCTGTCTTCGCTGGGCCCCTCTTTCTTAGGTTTGGGCCTGAATTTTTTTTTTTTTTTTTTTTTGAAACGGAGTCTCGCTCTGTTGCCCAGGCTGGAGTGCAATGGCATGATCTTGGCTCACTGCAACCTCTGCCTCCCAGGTTCAAGCAATTCTCCTACCTCAGCCCCTCGAGTAGCTGGGATTACAGGCATGCACCACCCCACCTGGCTATTTTTTCTGTATTTTTAGTAGAGACGGGGTTTCACCACTTGGCCAGGCTGGTCTCAAACTCCTGACTTTTGATCTGCCCGCCTCAGCCTCCCAAAGTGCTGGGATTACAGGCGTGAGCCACCGCGCCTGGCCTTTTTTTTGAGGTAGAGTCTTGCTCTGTTGCCCAGGCTGGAGCGCAATGGTGTGATCTCGGCTCGATGCAACCTCCGCCTCCTGGGTTCAAGCGATTCTTCTGCTTCAGCCTCCCAAGTAGCTGGGATTACAGGTGCCTGCCACCATACCTGGCTAACTTTGTGTGTTTTTAGTAGAGATGGGGTTTCAGAAGATTGTCCAGGCTGGTTTTGAACTCTTGACCTCAGGTGATCCACCTGCCTTAGCCTCCCAAAGTGCTGGGATTACAGGCATGAGCCACTATGCCTGGCCTGGGCCTGAATTTTGAAAAGACCTGGCAGAGAAGCCAGGTACAGTGGGGTTGGGCAGCCGGGCCTGATGCTTCAGTAGACCCTCTGCAGAGTGAGCTGGGAAAGCACAGTTTGCTACACTCCAGGCATTTTTCTGCAACCCTGCTTCCTTGGCCAAGTGGCTGTAATACCAAATAAATATTAAAGAAGCCAGAGTAGGCTGGGTTCAGTGGCTCATGCCTGTAATCCTAGCACTTCAGGAGGTTGAGTCAGGAGGATCTTTTGAACCCAGGAGTTTGAGGCTAGCCTGGGCATCATAGGGAGACTTTGTCTGTATTTAAAACAAAAACAAACTAGCTGGGTATGGTGGTGCATGCTTATAGTCCCAGGGAGGCTGAGGTTGGAGGATTGCTTGAGCCCAGGAACTTGAGGCTGCAATGAGTTATGATTGTGCCATTGCACTCCAGCCTGGGCAACAGAACATGACCCTGTCTAAAAAAAAAGGCAGAGCCCTTCATTGTGTGTGAAGGAGTGCATTGGGAGAGCAGCGGGAATACCCAGCCTTGACTTTAACCTCCTTACCTAAGGGTGGCAGACTTGGCTCAGAGGTAGTGGAGTTCATCACATAATCTTAGTTTTGGGGGTCTGAGGAGGGTAGTACTCTAAGTGCCAGCGCCTCCCCTTGTCCCTCCTCTTTGCACTCAGGGGAACTGGGGAATCTCTGTCTCCATACAAGTTCACCCAGCCGCTGCCTCAAAGCTTCCTGCACCTTGCCCGGAGAGAACCTTTCTGGTTTTCCTTTTTCCTGTGGACTTCTGATTCTTTCTTCTGAGGGCTGTGAGTTGTGATAGAACCAAGACTCTTGGAAAAGCATCCTGATTAGCCTGGGAAGGTGGCGGGGCTGCCCCACCAGGGCTTCTCCTGACCACGGTTATTCCAGCAACCTCTGGTGCATCACTTCCCCTCAGTGAGCTTCAGTTTTCCTCATCTCTAAAAGCGGAGTGTTGGTGGTGAGCAAACAGTTGCTGAAGAGTTGTGAGGACCTAGTGAGTACACGTAAAAGGACTTGCTCGCCAGTAAAGCATGTGGTACCAGCATGAGTGGTCCTTTTGTGCAGCTGAATGGACGTTTTTCAGACACGATGGAATTGGAAAGAGTGTGGGACTAGAGAAGTCCTAACACCGGAAGAGCTGAGTCCTTAGCTTAGGGTAGTTTAGGTAACTTAACCTCCCCAAGCCTCAGTGTCGTCGTCTGTGAAATGGGGCGTTTGAGGGGATTTGAGTGAGGCTGTAGTGCCGTCTATTCAGAGCAGATGCTCTGTTGCTGGCTCATTTTTCCAAGTGCATGGGTTGGGGGTATGATATGCTTAGCAGAAGGCTACCAAGAATGCTTATCTAGCGTCTTTTAAAAGTGTACAGATATCATTTCCTGGCTCAGTTCTCTGCAGCAAATGCACTTTAATCTTCCTCTGAACATCCCGCAGTGCCTGCCAGGGATACTTCTGAGCCAAAGTTACCTCAGTGTGGAGCACCACACCCCCCAGGAGCCAAGCAGCTTGTTTCCCATGCCTTGATTCTCACAGCTGTCTTGACAGCAGGGAGGAGGCCATTATCCCCATCTGGGAAGACAGAGTCTCAGAATGTGGGGATGAGCCTACCTGTGCATACTCCACGTAGCTCTTGGAAAAACAATCTGGAAGCTCTAAAAAAACACCTTTGCTGTTTACTTCTTTCCTGGAAAAGAAGTGAGAAGGGTGAGGATTTTCCTGGCTAGAGATCCTAGTGCATGTTGCTCTTGCAGAATGTTTGGCTGTGAAGAGGTAGGCCAAGAAACGTGCGGACAGCGGTTGGGGCTGGAACCCTGGCAGGCGGCTAACTGGACTGTCATGACATCTCAGAGCCAAAAGCCTCTTACCGGTCTTCCAGTCTGAGCGCTCTGGAGGTGCCCTCGCTCATAGGATCAGGGAGGTGGAAGGCCAGCAGGGTGCGGAGGATGCATCAAGGGCTGTCTGTACTTGGCTGGGAAGAAACTGAACGGTGCCAGTGGGTGGGGAGGGGGAGCATCATTGGTCACTTGGGGTCTGGAACTGAGAAAGACAGGGCAACAGCCTGCTCTCTGGAGCAGTTAGGCCCCACTCAGGAGGGGCCGCTGGAGTGTTGGGCCGTTTCCTGCAGGACCTGGGGCGAGGTGGGAGTGGGGTGCTTCTGGGGTGGCAGGGCTGGGCTGTGGCTCCTTGGTTGAGGTATCTCCATAGGGAGAATGTGTGATTTAAAGGCAGCTTGGTCAGCTTAGGAAATGGAGGTTCCTGAGGCCAACATTGGCAGTGCCCAAGCAGGGCTGCCCCAGGGAGAGGGCACTCAAGGCCAGACTCCTCTGTATCCTGTCTCACCAGCGAGACCGTTGCTGTGATGTGCCCCAGGCATCCAGGTTTGTTTGCTCCCTGCCACACGTGGCAGTTCTTTTTTTTTTGAGATGGAGTTTCACTCTTGTTGGAGTGCAAGAGGCTGGAGTGCAGTGTCATGATCTCAGCTCACCGCAATCTCTGCCTCCCGGGTTCAAACGATTCTCCTGCGTCAGCCTCCTGAGTAGCTGGGATTACAGGCATGCGCCACCATGCCTGGCTAATTTTGTATTTTTTAGTAGAGACGGGGTTTCTCCATGTTGGTCAGGCTGGTCTCAAACTCCTAACCTCAGGTGATCCTCCTGCCTTGGCTTCCCAAAGTGCTGGAATTACAGGTGTGAGCCACCACGCCCAGCCTTGGCAATTCTTAAAACTAGTTTTTGGTGTTAGTAAAGCACACCCGACAAACATCTGCTTAAGTATAAGCTTGCTCACCAGGGAGAATACACTGAGTGATGTGGACTTTCTAGGATAGTCGAACCCAAGTGGCTCTGTGCAACTGATAGCAGTCATGTGTATGCTAAGTTAGCTTGAGCCGACTCTTCAGGGCTGGAGTAGAGCAGATCCTGAACCCCTTGTCCCCTTATCAAGGTCCTGAGGTGCCTCTAGCCTTTGCTTTGATGACCCCAGCAAAACTCCCTGGTCTTTCTCCCTGTAGTGACGACTTTTGTGCTTTCTGAGCTAGATTAGGTTTCCATCACTAATCTGTGGAGAAAATGTTTATATCCCAAGCCATTTCCTCCTTCAGAGCAGCTTATGATTTTGGCTTGGAAAATAGAGATGAATATACTTGAAGCATCCAGGGAAGGATGAATTGATGTACCCCAGCCAGTTTCCACGACACATAAATGTATTTCTTTTCTGAAGAGGAGGATGCCAGGCATCCTAGAGGGGTGATAAGGTGGCGTAAAATTCAGGCTCAATTAAGATGTATTGAGAATGCCCAGGTGCAGTGGCTCACTCCTGTAATCCCAGCACTTTGGGAGGCCAAGGCTGGTGGATCACCTGAGGTCAGGAGTTCAAGACCAGCCTGGCCAACATGGCAAAACCTTGTCTCTACAAAAATACAAAAATTAGCTGAATGTGGTGGTGTGTGCCTGTAATGCCAGCTACTCAGGAGGCTGAGGCAGGAGAATCGCTTGAACCCTGGAGGTGGAGGTTACAGTGAGCTGAGATTGCTCCACTGCACTC
>NW_016108212.1:127970-145528 GCF_001604975.1 Cebus imitator | reverse complement strand
TGAGTAGTGTTGGCTATGACTGTTGGTCAGCCTGTATTGCGTATGTGCACGCACACATTTGTTTTGGGTGTACCCAGAGGTGGAATCACTGCATCTCATCACATCTTCACATTAACCTTGTAAGCCGATGGGGAGGAGTGGCTCAGCTTAGCAAGTGTATGTCTGCTGGGACCCCAGAGTAGCTCTGCTTACTGTCCTATGCCTCTACCCCTTGGGTTGTCTCTGAGCTTCTCTTGGGGACACATCCTTTTCCAGGTGAGGAATTAGAGCAATAAAGCCTGCCTGCTGCTTACGTTTAACCCCTGCAAGGCGGGATATGGGAGCTGTGTGTAGCCAGTGTTGGGGGCAGGTAAAGAAGGGTGTAGGGCTGTGTTGGGGTACAGCCCGCTCATCACACAGGTCCTCCAGAGTGGACCTGAATGCCCTGCCCCTTTAATCTTTGGTGTCTGCCTGCAGTGTTTCCTCCCAAGTGGGTTTGGTGTCCTTCCAGCATATTGAGTGGAGAATGGTCAGAAAGGCCAAGGCTTTAGCCGCTGCTTGCGGTGCAGCTAAGCTCTTAATGTGTTTTCATAATCAAAGCAGAAAGGTCCCATTGTGGTGCTAACGCCCTTGCCATAAAGCACTTTTTGTTTCCTAACAAAATTCCAAGTCCAAAAAAGCAAGTCAGCTTAGCAGAAACACAATGCCAATGAATGGACATTTGCCACTTGCAACAGCTAGACAAGCTCCCAGTAAATCACAGGTGGCCAGCCCGTGTTTTATTGGGGCATGAAAATACTTGCAGGCTACTTGGAGGAAAACAGTAAGATATTGGAAGTCATATTTATCACCCAGAAATTATAACCTGATATTAAGGTGCCAGTTAGGGTTTGTTTGGCTACATATTTCAGAAAATTAAGTAATGCCGGGCGTGGTGGCTCATGCCTGTAATCCCAGCACTTTGGGAGGCTGAGACAGGTGGATCACCTGAGGTCAGGAGTTCAAGACCAGCCTGGCCAACACGGAGAAACCCTGTCTCTATTAAAAATACAAACAATTAGGCCAAGTGTGTTGGCTCATGCCTGTAATCCCATCCAAGGTGGGTGGATCACGAGGTCAGGAGATTGAGACTATCCTGGCCAACATGGTGAAATCCCATCTCTACTAAAAATACAAAAATTAGCTGGGCGTGGTGGTGTGTGCCTGTAGTCACAGCTACTCAGGTGGCTGAGGCAGGTGAATCACTTGAACCCAGGAGGCAGGGGCTGCAGTGAGCGGAGATCACACCACTGCACTTCAGCCTGGGTGACAGAGTGAGGACTCTGTCTTAAAAAAAAAAAAAACAAAAAATTAGCTGGGCATGGTGGCATATGCCTGTAATTCCAGCTACTTAGGAGGCTGAGGCAGGAGAATCACTTGAACCTGGGAGGCAGAGGTTGCAGGGAGCCAAGATTGTACCATTGCACTCCAACCTGGGCAACAAGAGCAAAACTCCATCTTAAAAAAAGAAAAGTAACATTGGAAGCAAGGGATTATTTTTCTTATGAAACAAAAAGTCCAGAGGCTGACAGTCTTAGGGCTCCACATTGCTGCTTCCTGTCTTTTTGCTTTATCATCTTCAGCACATAGCCTCATGCTCCCAAGATGGCGACCGTATCTCCAGGCTTCACATTTGCGTTCCAAGTAGGAATTTTAATGCCTCTTACCCATTTTAATGAAGAAAACTAACTTCCTGGAAGTACCAAGCAATAGGTTTTTCCTTACATTTCATTGGCTAGAACTGGATCACATGGCAACCGCTGGTTGTCAGGGGGACTAGGAGCCAAACACATTATTATCTGAACCAAATCAAGGATTCCTAAGGTTAAAGAAGGAAAAGGAGGATGGACATGGGAAGGCAGCTAACAGCAGGTGCCATGATTCACTGGATAAAATAGATAGGAAACAGGTTGTGTCATATAAAGCGAATTTGTGTTTGGTAACTGAAACATAGCCCTGTAAGCACCAAAGTGTATTTTCATCATTTTAATTGCAGTCATGCACCACATTGTCAACAACGGACCACGTGTACGACAGTAATCCCATAAGATTGTAGTACTGTGTTTTTACCTTACCTTTTCTGTGCTCTGATATGTTTAGATTTGTCTTACAAATGTGTTACAGTCGCCTACTGTACCCTCACTCTATGATGTTCACACAAAGCCGAAATCACCTAAGGACGCATTTCTCAGAACGTATTTCTGTCGTTACATGACGCATGACTGCAGTTTGAGAAGGCACATTTTCTCCTAAACTACTTAATGATTTATTTTTCAGTGTGGCTGGGAGTCCCCGTAGGCTCTCCTGAGGTGTGTTATGAACTGCCACTTTTGCCTCTCATATAATGGTCCCAGAAAATTTTGCTTTTTGAATCTTGGGTCTGCTTTGTAGTATTTTTCACTTATTCTGTCACTGCTATTGGGTCTTGTGGCCTCTGTGCATTTACCGCCAGAAACCTGGTTCCTTTCACCTTAAAATGTTCTGCTTTACCAGAATCTCTGGATAAGAAAAACCAGAGAACACAACTCAGTAGAAAGGCATGCGGATTGAGGAAGGAGGCTCTGGGTGAAACCACAGACTCTCCTCTAGGTGAGGTAGGGCTTTCGTGAGCAGGCTTAGTTTGTTTTATCAGCTCTGATCTCTTCTCTCCTATCAGATTAAAGAATTAGGGAGGAGTTTGCAATCTTCTCCTCCAGTCCAGGTGATATTTAACAATTGGCTCTCCATGGCTGACTTAATGCCAGTTTTCTCATCACCATTCAACGTAGCTTCCTCCCTTCCTCATCTGTATTTGTGAATGTATCCCCTATTTTATAAGTACAACCTCTAGAAAACCTGGTTTTACCTAATTAAGAGACCTATCACATCCAGGAAGTTGCCAAAGGAGGAAATAAGAAAAGGTAGCTGTGTGACGTTGGGCAGGTTACCTGATCTCTGTTTTCTCATCTGTGAAAGAGCAGTCATAGTAATTTTTATGGTCATCCTAAGAAATGAGAATGAGTTAAATGAAACATCGCCTAGCACGTAGTAAATGCTCAAAAAAACTATTATTAACATTATCATCATTAGCACAGATAGGGTGTGTTCAGTTTGGGATTTGGCCACCCTGAAGGGTGTTTGGAAGGAGGCCGTGTGAGCCACATTTACCTGATGAGAGAGAGAAACCCATTGTTGGAACAGATGTCTTCGTGTGCCTCTGTCCTGGCTTCCTTTCTGTGATAGTGCAGAGTGGAGTCTCCCTCACCCGCTTTTCATCCTTTCTTCCTTCCGTCATTTTCATATCTAATAATAAGACTAATACATTTTCTTGTGGAAAATGTGAAAGACAGAAAATTGAGACACTTAAAAATATATGTGTATATACAGATAACTTTTCAAAGGTGGGAATCCTATACTTTTTGCTCTATAGCCTGCCTTCATTTTCTTTCTTAATATTTGAAGAGATTTATTCTGAGCCAAATGTGAAGGCCATGACCCACGACAGCCTCAGGAGATCCTGGGGGAATATATGTCTGTGGTGGTTGGGTTACAGCTTGGTTTTATACATTTTCGTGAGACAGAATGACCAGCCTAAACATTAAAACAGAGATCTTAAGACAAAAGAGACTCTTTGTGGCAAAGAAATACCAAATTCCAACCTGATCTAGAATAACATCACATGACAGCAAGCCCTGAAAGAAAGAAACAAAAAACAAAAGTTTTTTATCCTAAAATATATTGCTTTGTTATATTTTGAAATGGGCCTGCAAGGCTGTCTCTTGTGGGGGAAATTTACATTCTGTAGAGAATACCCTTCCCTTTCTAGGTAATTTTCTGATCCAAAAAGATTGACTGAGATCCTAATGCCTTTTAAAGGTCTGAATGGGAAACATTTGCCATCTACTGCCTTTAAGGGTGGCTACACATGAGATTTCGTCTACATAATAAGAACCTTGGGCTCCACAACCCATTTTCTTAACCCAGACACTCCTTTCTATTGATTCCAGGTCTTTAGATAATAACTCTTTCTTTTTCTTTCTTTCTTTTTTTTATTTTTTGAGCCGGCATCTCACTCACTCTGTGGCCTAGGCTGGAGTGCAGTGGCGTGATCTCGGCTCACTGCAACATCCATCCCCTCTAGCCCCCCTCCCACGCAAGCTACCCTCCCATTTAACCCTCCTGATTAGCTGGGACTACAGGTGCACACCACCATGCCTGCCTAATTTTATACTTTTAGTAGAGATGGGGTTTTGCCATAGTTGCCCAGGCCGGTCTTGAACTCCTGAGCTCAAGTGATCTGCCCACCTTGGCCTCCCAAAATGCTGGGATTACAGGCTTGAGCTGCTGTGCCTGGCCAATAATAATTCTTTCCTTTTCATTGGACGATAAACTGTGTGTTACTGAGTGCCACTCCTGTGTAGCATTTCATCAGATGGATTTCAGCCTGGAGTTGGAAGAGACCAGTGAGGACTGAAGATAGATTGGTTTTCCTGGGTGATCTCAGAGAATCCACCCTTGGCCCACTTCTGTATTGTAAGACTTGCTTTTTTCTAACTAAGGGCCTGAGTGCATTGCAGTTGGGTCCCTATATTATGTAATTGTGGGGGTTGTAAGCTTGGATTGTGAGTGGAAGATTTGGGAGCCTGGTAGGATTCCAGATATAGGCAAGAATGAAAGAGGAATGATTGTAAGCTAAAGCAGTAACACGATTGAAGCTACGTAATCATTTGGTCATTATTGAGGACCTGCTGTGTGCCACCACATGAGGCCAGATGTCTTTGATACAGAAATAAATAAGAGGACCTTCTAGTTTCACACAGCATCTGTCTGAGTGAGTGAAGATGTAAAAAACCAATTCATGCAGTAGGTTGTTAGGAATGCTCTGAATGAAATCTCTCCTGTCCCCAAAAGGAGTCTGAAGGAGGGGGTTGGCAACAGGGGTGCTGGCAAAGGCTTTGTCGGGGGCAGGGCATTCTAGGTGGAGAGAGCCTATGGACAAGGCCCCAGAGGTGTGAAACAGCTTGGATGGATTCGCTTAGCAGAAATGAAGCAAGAGCTACGCCTTTTCTTTTCTCAAACCATTTAATACTGGGTGGAGTAGCTGTACTTGTGAAATTTGGCGTGAACCTTAATATTCTTAAAGTGAAAGGAAAAGGCAGAAGGTATGTATTTCTAAAGCATCCTGTAGTTTTCTTTCTGTCTTTTCTCTGGGAAAGTGTAACTCTCCCCTGGAAAAGCCTAGAAGTGGTTTCCTGCCCACCCAGTGTCTTCCTGCCCACCCAGTGCCCATTCATCATCTGGTGCCCCCTCACTATGAGGTGCTGTGGGGGGGGCTCAGAGCCTGACCTTGCCAGGCCCTTGCAATCTGGAGAGGTGGACGTCTATGTTGATCATTGCTGTTCTTTGCCGGCAAATTCTGTGGGAAAGTGGAGGTGGGGGCAAGAACAGCGTTGGCAGGAGTTGCGAAAGCTCAAAGGAGAGAAAAAGCAACGGACACTCCCTAGACCCTCTTCCCGCTCCACCAAAGGCAGAGCCTTCATAGTGCTGGAAATGTTCCATATCTCTCCACTGTGCTATGGTGGAGAAAAGACGGGGAACGAGCCCTCCAGGGAACTGGCATTTGTTGGGGCGTGCACTGGCTGGGTGCTGGAGCAGGATGTGTGCATCATTAGCGCTGCATAGCACGCTACAGGCGAGGAAGTGACCGCTCAGGTGTTGGGTGATGTGTCCAGGGTCACACTGCCTAGAAGTGGCAGGGCTGTGCTTGCTGCAGGTGTGCTTGACCCCGAAGCCCTGGTTCCTCTCACCCTACCCTGGGCTGCAGAACTCACTTCCGGGCCTTGTAAGACTGCTGGTGGGTAGTGGTAATGGTGGGAGGAGTAATGCCTGAACAGAGGCCGCCCTAAATATGGCACCTGGTGGTCAGGACAGGGAAACCCTGGGTGTGGTTCCCCTGCAGGGAGAAGTCCTGAGGCCTTGGAGAGGAGGTTTTTGTTTTGTTAAAATTGTTGTGAATGACCGGGTTCCCCCAACCCTACAGTCCCAAATAGCTCCCCACCCCTCGGCTCTCTGGGTCTTGGGCTCCCGCTCTCCAGCTGCAGGTCCAGGCCTGGCTTGTGGCTCAAGCGTGGGGCCACATGGAGGTTGAATCAACTGCTCCCTTAGGGCTCTCGGGGCGGAGGACAGGAAATCCCTCCAAGATTGTTGAGTTCAGCAGTCCTCCTTCCCACACCGTGTTACAGCTGAGAGAAGGAGGCCCCTTCAGCCCCAGGCATTTGGTGATTCTGTGTGTTGGCCTGGTTTCTTCTTTGACCTGGCTGTGGTGTGTTTGATGCCAAGAACAGGCAGCCTGAGTGGTGATGGTCAGTCAGTGCCACCTCTGTCTGTCCCAGGACCCCAGCGGTCCCCCTTCTCTGCACAGCCCGGCCTTGGACGCTTGCTCATGGGACCTGCAATGTGAGCGTTTAGAGCTGCCAGATTTGTGGGGGATTTCTGCCACGGTCAAGACCAAACCGAACGAAACCACAAAGTAAGGAGCTCTACTGATCTGTATGTTTGTTTAAGCTCCAAACTGGGACAGATCGCCATGAGGGACCTAGAGTCTAAGACCAAAGGAAAGTCCAGGGCACAGGCTTTGAACCTGGGCCCCACCACCTGACAGCTGTGAACTTTCGGGGAGCTCTTCTTCCAGCCCAGCCCGCTTCCCCATCCGGTAGTGGGGATGATAATACGGAACCTGGCAGGGCTGCTGTTAGATCATTGGCGCCTGGTGCAGCGGCGCCTCTGTATGTGGCAGGGGTGGTGCTCTGCAGATGGGAGAAAGGAATAAACTTGGCAGCTGACAGGTCAGGCCCTTTGCTGCACCCTTTACCCTGAATTATTTCATTTCACTCCATAACACCTCTCAAGTAGGGTACACTCTTCCCATTTGACAGACACCGAAAGGAGCTTCTGAAACTTGTCCAAGTTCGTGTAGCAAATGGAGTTTAACTTATAAATTCTTTCCACCTTGCCGTGAGAAAATTTCCATTCCTGCAGAAGATGGCCTTCTAGACAGGGCAGCAAAGGGATTGAAGTCACACCCTGGGACACGTTCCTAGATTCAAGTGGTTTCTGTATCTTGTTACAGGCCAGACAGTAGAAAATGCAGTAGGTAAATATCATCCTCAAATGGTTTATGTGCCTGTGGAGGGGGAGAATTATTTTTTTCCCCTCTGTGGACTCTGGAAAGCTTAATCTTCTAAAGCTTGATCTTTAGAAAGGGCTCAGAAACTCTGCTTGGTGCGCATAAGTGCTGTGTCCCCTAAGGCTAAAAAGAAAATAAATAAATAAGTAAATAAAATGCTAATCGTTCCACCAGCCCTGAAGTCTCCTTGTCTCTGCTGGCTTTTCTGTGCAGGATGGGCACAGTGGAGCTTTGTTCTTCTGCCCCTTTGTCCGAACGAGGCCTCTCTGGTGCTGACTCACAGGCAGGGAGGCCAGGCCGTGCCTGCCCAGGTGTCCCAGGCCCTGCTGCCTCCAGTTCCCACTGGCCTCCTTTCCCAAGGGTGGGGTGGCCCTCTGCCAGTAGATGGGAGGGGACACTGCCTTTGCCCTTATCCATTTCTGCCAGTGGGCAAAAGGGACTGAGAGCAGGTAGCTGCAGGGTGCGGGAGATGTTGTGGTTCCCTATTTGCCAATAGGCCTCACTAGAATCTTCCTGAAATCTTGTATCCCTGTGAGCAGAGAGCAGGCACTGTGGGCTGTTTGGCTTTAGGTTTGCTTTCTGCCTTGGGCAGTCTATGGATGGGAGCCTGGTCCTCAAGCACTGGTGGCTGTCACCCGCAGGAAGGTTGTTCAGCACCCTGAACCCTGTCCACAGGTTTCAATCACCTGGTGCTTTTAAAACACACCCATATCAGGAGCACAGCCCTGGGCTGGCTGACTTAGTACCTCCGGGGTGGTACCTGGCCAGGCATCTCTGTATATATGCCCCTTCCAAGTGATTCTGACACACAGGGCAGGTGGAAAGCCCCTGGTTAGGATACCTGAGCTGAAAGGACTGCTCAGGAGTTCTTGTTCCACCCTTCAGTTTACCCATAAGGACAGTGAGTTGACAAAGGACACTCTTTTTTTTTTGAGGCAGGGTCTAGCTCCGTTGCCCAGGTTGGAGTGCAGTAGCTTACTGCCGTCCCGACCTCCTGGGCTCAGGCGAGCCTCTTGCTCAGCCTCTGGAGTAGCTGGGACCACAGACATGAGCCACCACATCTGGCTAGTTTTTGAACTTTTTGTAGAGATAGGGTCTCCCTACATTGTCCAGGCTGGTCTCAAACTCCTAGGCTTAAGTGATCCACCTGCCTCAGCCTCTTAAAGCATGGGAATTACAGGTGTGAGCCACTGCACCTGGCTGGCAAAGGCTATTCTGATAGAGGCAGGTGGGTTAGAACCAGGTCTCCTGAAGTCTATCTGAGCTTGAGGCTTTCCCCAAAGCACTGCCTGTTCCCTTGTTAAACCCCACGCTCATGGTTATGGGAAAGGCAGGCAGTTGGAATTATGATGTTGATGATAAAAATGTCTGCTCATCACCCATGCTGGTAGGGAGACCAGGCTTTCTTAGGTTTAAAATTTCTCCCTTCTTTCCTTTATCCTGCATGTATTTGCCACTACATCTTTTCACAAGGCATCACAAGTATTTATTTTCTAGGCTGAGTTCTCAGAGGGCAGGTTCCAGGCAATGGCTGGGTTATAGCCATTGGTCTACACTGGTACCTGGCCAGAGCAAGTGTTCAATAAGTGTTGTGGAGTGGAAAGGTGGATACCAGACCCTGAGCCTTGAGCCAGTTGGAACATCTCTCTGAGCCCCTAGGCTAAGTGGGTCAAGGCAACTACCCTTTGCATTTGGGGCAAGTTGACATGAAAAATCCATAGCCAGGCAGAGTCAGGAAAAACAGGACTGAGAAGGAGCTGTGAACTTGATCCTAGGAATACTGGCTTACCTAAAAATAAACAACCACGCAATCCTCCACACAGCTTCAGCCCCCACTCCCTGTGGCCCTCCCGCCCAGTTCGCCTTTGCAGTGTGCAGATCCAGTATACATGTCACAGCTGGAATCTGGCTTGTGTTTGGAAATAAACAACTTGGCCCCTCTCTCTGCCTGGGATTTTCCTTTATCAGGAGATGAGGTGTTTCTTTCCAGCAGAGATGAGATGTTCTTTTCAGCAGCTTGCCCGAGTACTCCAGGGAAAAGAGGGAGGGCTTTGCGGTGGGACAAACACCTTTACATTGTCCTCTTCCGATTGGTATTTGGAGAAGGCCTGAGGGAGTATGCTGGATATGAAATAATTTGAGGGGTGGTGAATGTAGAGGACTAATCCACCACCACCCCAGCCAGACTGCAGTGGGGGGACGTCTGTGTCTGTCTTACAGCGGGAGACACCATAGATAGAGAGCGGTGGGCGACCTGCTCTGAATGCTGGCTGCCCAGCTGGCTTGCTTTTTGCAGGGTGGCAGGTCCTCAGGCAGCAGCCAGGCAGCACTTTGGGGAAGGTGGCTGAGGGGGTTCCTGTGTTTCTGCTGTAGCTAGTTCAGAGTACTAAGAAAGGAAAAAAGAGAATCCCACTACCCTCATGTTAGGTAGGAACTGGCAGTTCAGAAATGTAGCGTGGGGAGGGGCCTCCTTCTCACATGCGGCCCTGGGGAGTGTAAACTGGTACAACTACTCTCAAGAGAAACTTGACTCTATGTGGTGAACTTAGGAATGTACATAGCCTATAGCCAAACATTTTACTTCTAGTGTCTGTACCGAAAAACTAGCATGCAAGGGCTCAAGGAGAAATAGATGTACATCGTAGCATTTTTGGTGATTATGAAAAGCTAAAAGGAAACTAAAAGCCTATTAGCTGGGAAATAGATCAGTAAGTGATAGTTTACTCAATGTAGTACTTTCCAGCAGTTCCACTGACTTACATGAATCAGTTCAACTGCATTTAAGAAAAACATTGGTAGAAAGTCAGGTTGCAGAATCTGTGTAGTAATGATACCATTTCTGTATGGTAAAAAAAAAAAAAAAGACAGGAAAGATACCATTTTTGTGTGTTTGAATTATTTAGAAAATGAGAGACATGTTGCTGCCATCAGGTTGCTCACAGTCTGATGGGGAAAACTGGCAAATAAACAGCTGGAGGCTTCCAGGCAGAATGCTGACATTATTGACCAAGTTCCTTGTCTTGCAAGACGTGACCAGTTCGGAGGGGATGTTAGATAAAATGGGGTTCAAATAACAGTAACTCAAGCAAGTAAATTTTTCTCACACATAAAAGAAGTCTGCGTGTAGGTAGCCCAGTGTTGGTGTGGTGGGTCTGCAAAGTCATTAGGGTCAGGTTCCTTCCAGCTTACCCTTCTGCCATTCCTTGTCCTTATGTTCCAAGATGACTGCTGGAGCTCCAGCTTTCACATCAGCTTTCCAGGGAGCAGGATGGATGAACTGGAGGAGGATGTTTCCTGTAAATATTCCTTTTGAAATTACCACGTGGCACTTCCCTTTACGAGTCGTTGGCCAGGCATTGGTCACACAGCTACACCTAGCTGCAAGGGAGGATGGCAATGGGCCAGCTAAAACCTCAGCATTCTGTTAGGAAGAAAGGAGAGTGGAAAGTGGGAGGCCACCACTACATGATGAAAGATGAGATAATGAGTTTGGGTACCTCTGGCCCATGCAGGCCGGCCATCCATTTGGGGGTTAGATTGGGCTGGAGCTTATGAGAGGAGTGGGGTTCAGAGTTTTCTAAATTGGGAGGCATCAGCATTTCGGTGATTGTGGGAGTCCTGGGAAGGAGGCTCCTGAGTTGTCAGAAAGGTAGGAGAACTGGGAAGCTAGAGGTGGGCATGTCCGGGAGGAGAGACGATCTGGCCAGACGCCCCAGTAAGGTCAAGCAGGATGAGGGTGGGAGTGAGAACACGGACTTTGGGGGCTTCTGCAAGAGCAGGTTTGGTGGAGTAGAGAGACTAAGCTCAGTGGAGGAGTAATATTGAACAGCTGATGGAATGTGTCAAGATCTTTGAAATTGAAGAGAATGAGAGAAAAGTGGGGGAGCTGGAGAGAAAGTATTTCTTAAGGCAGAAAGATCTAAATGCAGGTTTGGAGGCTGAAGGACAGCTAGACCCTCCCTCCCTATCCCCTTCCCAAGGAGGAAGGTAAAGATGGGAGGTGAGGAAAGGCAAGTCCAGCAAGTACAGGCTGGTGGCCTTCAGTGTCTCTGCAAAGGGGCTTGTAGAGCATGAAACTGGTGAGATGCTGCCCCAGGAATTGGGGAAGAGCAAGGATTTGGGATCACGCCAAAGAGCTGCTAAGCCAGAGGAAGTAGGTCAAAACGTAAAACTTTGGATGTCCCCAACCCACCTGCGCATTGAATTTTCTCCAGTAGCAATTACAGGAGCAGAGAAAAAGAGATTACCCAGGATTAGAAGGCTACAGGCAGAGTGGCAGGAAAAGGCAGGGAGGGAGGGGCTGTGGGGTCCTAGAGTGACAGTGGTGGTGTGGCGTTCAAACAGGGTTATATTACATCTGTCCTATAAGGTGGAGAAGGGTGGGACACATTTTAGAAATATTCCCATTAGAAATGGTAAGAAACTAAAAATCTTAGGCCCATGAAGTTGTAAATGTCAGAGCATTTTCTCATCACTGAAAATGTGATCATTCTAGACACACACAGCTGGTGCTTTCAGTCACTCACATCAGTGCTTCTATATATTCTGGGTTGTATTAATTTGCAGGCCACTTATTTAATATGAAACTGTACCTGCTTGTTACTTGGTAGCAGACCTGGGAGCCAGGTGGCCTGGGTTCAGATTCCAGCTCCGCATCTTACCAACTATTTGATCTTGGACAGTGCTGTGTACAGTCAAGCAGGTTGTGCACTGCACAAATGGGTGAAGGGTTCCTGAAATCCAGACTGCCCCTATTGCCAGGAATATGCCTTGTGTGGATCTGTGCTGTGTCTGTGCAGGGGAAAGGAGGCACTTTTTCACTTGCACAAAGGCACTGCATGGGTTAGTCCTGTCTCTGACCTTGGGCAAATTACCTCTGTGCATCAGTTTCTTCTTTCATTGGGAGAATAAATGAGTTACTGCATGTAAAGTGCTTGGAACAGCGCCTGACGCGTGGCTAAGCACCACGGTGAGGATTAGCTGCTGATTATATATGGTAGCGGAATGAACTGAGCCTTCTGGGTCTCCTCTGAAAGCTTGAGTTTCCCAAAGCCTGGCATTTAGGAGAGAGTGCAGCTCTCCACCCCTTACAGTTTGGTTGCTGAGTTTGCATTTTGTTCAAAGCTTCCAAAGGTTCTCCCTAAACCTTAAGCTTTTCCAGGGTGTAGCTGCTTAATCTTGAGGCAGCTGACTTTGGCGTTCCTGGTGCCTTCATCTGAAAGAGGATGAGGTGGTTGGAGCCAAGGACACTCCAGGTAGCCTAGCAAGATTTGCCATTCAGACATTAAATCTTCTCCCTAAACATTAAACTGGAGAAATATAGGTGTGCTGTAGGGAGAATGAAAACAGCCCCTTCCAATCCGGAATAGTTTGTGGGGAAGGTGGGGCCTCACCCCTGTGGGATCCAGGTCTGATCGGGGAACTGACTTCTTTTTTTTTCCATGGTTCTTGCGTGAATTCTAATTAAGAGACATTGCATTCAGAATTATAGCACTCATGGTGATCATTTTCAGAAGATGATAATAGCTTCTTTGCAACTCACAGGGTACAGAGGGTGCAGCTGTTTACCTGAATACGTTCTTTTTTTTTTTTTAGACAGAGTCTCACTCTGTTGCCCAGGCTAAAGTGTAGTGGCGCGATCTTGGCTCACTACAACCTCCGCCTCCTGGGTTCAAGCAATTCTCCTGCCTCAGCTTCCCAAGTAGCTGGGATTACAGGTGCCTGCCACCATGCCCAGCTAATTTTTTGTATTTTTAGTAGAGATGGGGCTTCACCATGTTGGCCAGGCTGGTCTTGAACTCTGGACATCAGGTGATCCACCCACCTCGGCCTCCCAAAGTACTGGGATTACAGACGTGAGCCAGTGCCTCTGGACTGAATGAGTTCTTAAATAAGTGACTGCTACCACTCTAATTTTCCTGGTTGTAGCTCTGTTACAGGCTACTAACAAGTGCATGTTCCAGACATTCTTTGCCAACACAGATTAATTACAGTAGAGCCACCCCCAAAGTCTTAGGGGGAATTGGAAAAGGGCTGTGAAATGAGGAGACAGGCCATTCCTTGGTAAAAGTTTGCAGTTTTCTTTCCCAGTACATCTTCTTTTTATTGAGAACTTCCAGTTTTATCCTGTGTTCCTCTTCTGCCATCTCAGACTCCTGCTCTATCTGCTGGATTTTGGCCACATGCACCTCATTCATTTGTATCCGTTGCAGTTGTAAGATGGACATTTGTAGATGGTGTTCTTCCTCATGCATCTTTTTAAAAGCACCTTTCTAAGTTTATAAACAGCCAATAAAAGCTGCTCCTGTAGTTTTTATTGGCTGTTATTCTGACAGCTGAACATGAGGGTTCAGGTTGGGAGGTCCCCTCACATATTGGAAAATATATGAACTCTTTCACATCATCACACAGTTGTCTATTTGAAACAGCAAATAATTCTTGGGCTGAGGCATGGGGGTGGTATTCAGGCTCCTCCTCCGGGCAGCTCTGCAGGAAGTAGAGCTGCTCTGGCAGCATGCTGGTGATCGTCGCCTTCCCTAGGACGTGGGTACTCAGGAGCGGGCTGACGTTCTGTTTCACCTTCTCTCTCCTTTCATGGGCCGTAATTCTTTTGGTCTGAGCCTTGATGTTCTCCCAGCATTTCTTCAGCTGTTTGAAATCCCGCAGGGACACGCTCAGCTGAGAGTTGTATTCCTGGGCCAGCGCTGGCCAGGCATGCTGCTTAAGGCCAGTAGTTCACGCATCACTTTTCTTATATTCCAGCATGTATTTCTGCTTTTCTACTAGAGCCAGCAGGATGCTCTTTTCCAGTTCTCAGAAGTATTCGGCAGGCTTTGTAATTTCATTGTTCTGCATTTTCCGATATATTTTTCCTGGCCACTAGCTCTCTTGTAACCCCAGCTACTTGGGGTGCTCAGGTAGGAGGACTGCTTTAGCCCAGGAGGTCAAGGCTACAGTGAGCCATGTTTGCACCACTGCACCCCAGCCTGGCTGACAAAAGGAGACGCTGTAGCAGTGGTGTGGTGACTTGGGGAGGGCTTTTTATTTTTATTTTTTTTCTTGAGACGGGGTCTTGCTCTGTTGCCCAGGCTGGAGTGTAGTTGCACAGTCTCGACTCACTGCAACCTCCACCTCCCAGGTTCAAGAGATTCTCCTACCTTAGCTTCCCAAGTAGCTGGGACTACAGGTGCCAGCCACCACGCCTGGCTAATTTTTGTATTTTTAGTACAGATGGGGTTTCACCATGTTGGCCAGGCTGGCCTCAAACTCCTGACCTCAAGTGATCTGCCCACCTTGGCCTCCCAAAGTGCTGGGATTATAGGTGTGAGCCACTGTGCCCAGCCTGACTTCTTGTTTGGGGCACAAATCAGACTGTATAAGAATCATGAGAAAAACAGTAATATCTTGGGCTTTCACGAAATGCTTTACCCTGGCCAGCACTATCTTTAGAAGACATAAATTTTCATAGTGTCTTGATTTTAGGATATATTTCATAGTTTAATATTTCTGAAATTGAGAGGCTTTGTACAATGTCTTTAATATAGTAAGTACTTCTTTGCTGTCCCCAAATGCTGTTATTACATTGGTTATGTGTCTCATAAATGAACATCCCTATCTCTTGTTGGTCATGCAGGATGGAATTTGTTTTATTGGTCAGTAGAAAAGGCTCTGACTTAGTGTATTGAGTAGGTATTCTGTGTAAGCTAATGCATTTATTTTATTTTCTTTTTTATTTTTTTTTGAGATGGAGTCTCGCTCTGTTGCCAAGGCTGGAGTGTGGTGGCACGATGATGGCTCACTGCAACCTCCGCCTGCTGGGGTTCAAACGATTCTCCTGCCTCAGCCTTCTGACTAGCTGGGAGTACAGGTGCAAGCCACCATGCCTGGCTAATTTTTGTATTTTTAGTAGAGACGGGGTGTCACCATGTTGATCAGGCCGGTCTCAAATTCCTGACCTCAGTTGATCCACCCATCTCGACCTCTCAAAGTGCTGGGATTACAGGCGTGAACTGCTAGGTCTGGCCAAGTTAACACATTTAGTCTTTGGAAGAAACTAAAGCTGAAGAGTGGGTCAGTAATTTGTTAAAAGTCACAGCATTAGAAAAGAGTAGATCCAGTATGCCAGCCCAGTCTGTCTGTTCAGCTCTTTCTCCTCCTCAGGAGAGACCTGTACTTCTTTACTTCTGGCTCCTGCTGTTTTTTTAAGTGTAGGATGCCCTCTTCTCTTCCTATTGAAACTCCGTTTATGCACCAGGCACGGTGGCTCATGCCTGTAATCCCACTGCTTTGGGAGGTTGAGAACGGAGGATTGCTTGAGCCCAGGAGTTTGAGATCAGCCTGGACAAGATGATGAGACTCCACCTCCACAAAAATTAAAAAAACAAAAAATTAGCTGGTCATGGTGGTAACCTGTAACCTCAGCTACTCAGGAGGCTGAGGTGGGAGGATTACTTCGGCCTGGGAGTGTAAGGCGGCAGTGAGCTATGGTCTCGCCACTGTATTTCAACCCTAGGTGAGAGAGAAAGAGAGAGACGCTGTCTCTACTAAAAAAACCCAAAAATCCAAAAAACAAAACTTATACCACCTGTTCTCCAAAAACCTATTGAAAAAGAACCTTCCATTTATTATTCTTTCAGTTTGAATAACATTTTATGATTATTAAAATGACACCCGTTCTTTGAATAAAATACAAAAAAGTAAATGAAACTTTTCTATTTCCAGTATTTACATTTTGATGTTAATTTTGCCATAAAAATAGAAATTGACCTCAAAGTTGAAAAAAGAAAAATAATGCCTTTAAATTAAAAAAGATAAGTGGAGATCATACTGCAAATACAGTTTTCTTATCTTGAGTTGTTAACTTTCTAGAAGTTTGTGGGCATTTCCTCATATTGTTAAATACACTTTTTTTTTTTTTTTTTAAGTTGCCTCATAGTTTTCTGTGATTGACACACCAGAATGTAGTTACCTACTTCCCCATGGTTGGCTATTTTAAGTTACACTTCCGTGAATAGGCTTATGCTTACACTTAATTGTTTCTTTAGGATAAATTCCTAGAAGTGGAGTCTGGCTTACGGGGTGGGGGCCACCTTTGAGGCTTCTGTTCGATCATCCTGTTTTTCAGCTGCCCTCCAGGGAGGCGATGCCGCTCCACGTTCCTGCCACAGCCGCACTGGGGTGTCCCTCTGCCAGGGTTGCCAAACATCTTTGCCCATATGTTTCCATTTTGTATTTCCTTGCTTATTATTAAGGTGGGAGGTGTGTTATGATTGTCTGCATGGGTGACTTTCCTTTGAGATAAAATGTGTATTTCCCTGGGCTGTTTAACTGACTTCTTCATGCACTCCCACTCATTCTTCAAAACCCAATTCAAAGCCCACCTTTTCCACGGACTCTTTCCTGACACCCGTCTTTTCTCTGAAGCTAGAAGTTTTAATTTTCATATCTGAATTCTCACAGTCCGCATGTATCCGAAAACCCTTGTCAAAGACACTTTTGCATTGTAACTTGATATCTTTGGCCCACACTTGAATCTGAGGTCTTTAGGGTTTCTCTATTGTTTGCAGGGCCTTGGCACCATACCGGGTAACTAGTGGTACTCGATACTCTTGAGTGGATGAATAGATGGACACACTGTGTTCTTAAAAAACAAACCAACCAACCCACCCTGCACCCTTCAGCAAAATGAGTCTAATGCCATCATATGAAATTGCTCTCTTCTGTTCAGCATCTTTCCTTTTGGAATCAGTGAGGTTTTGCCCCTTCTAAAGACCCAACAGGGGCTGGGCACAGTGGCTTATGCCTATAATTCCAGCACTTTGGGAGGCCGAGGGGGGCGGATCACCTGAAGTCAGGAGTTCAAGACCAGGCTGACCAACATGGAGAAACCCTGTCTCTACTAAAAATGCAAAAATTAATCAGGCTGTATAGTGGCACATGCCTGTAATCCCAGCTATTCGGGAGGCTCAGGCAGGAGAATCACTTGAACCCTGGAGGCCGAGGTTGCGGTCAACCGAGATCACGCCATTGCACTCCAGCCTGGGCAACAAGAGCAAGACTCTGTCTCAAAAAAAAAAAAAAAAAAAAGACCCAGTAGGGGCTGGGGATGGTGGCTTACGCCTCTAATCCCAGCACTTTAGGTGGCTGATGTGGGTAGATCGCTTGAGCCCAGGAGTTTGAAACCAGCCTGAGCAACATGGCAAAACCCTGTCTGTACAAAAACACAAAAATTAGCTGGGCATGGCTGTGGTCCCATGTACTCGGGAGGCTGAAGTAGGAGGATTGCTTGAGCCCAGGAGGTCGAGGCTGCACCGAGCCGTGATTACACCGCTGCACTCCAGCCTGAGCAACAGAGTGAGACATTGTCTCAAAAAAA
>NW_016108212.1:109605-127960 GCF_001604975.1 Cebus imitator | reverse complement strand
AAAAAAAAAAAAAAAAGACCCAGTGGGGCCGATGGAGTAACCAGCAACCTCACCTTTGTGGTGAGGCTGGGCATGGAGGCCTGAGCAGGGATCTGCTCCAAATAGGACGTCCACTGTGGGTTCCTGGAACTTTCCCCTTGCTGGTAGAGAAGCACCAGCACCCTCCCTTTTCCTCTTGTGACATTTTAAAATGTGTTATTACCATTCGCCGCCTTATAAAATCAGTACACGGTAATTACAGAACATTTGGAAAACAGAAAAGTAGAAGGAAGAAAATGATTACCTATAGCCTTGCCATTCAGATCAGCTCACTCACAGGTGACATTTCTGCTGTGTTTGCTTTCAATTGTGTTTTCCAGGCAAAGACTTTGTGTGCGAAGTTTTGCCTATGTAGTTGTTGCATCCATCATTGCAGATTTTTTTTGTCCTGCCTGTCGCTCAGTAAAATAACACAAAAAAATCCTCTGTTTTTGTAAACCTGCTCAGTGGCTTGGTCATAGTTTAGTAAGTAGTTTCGCCATCACCTCCTCAGCGGTGCTTCTATTGTTGGGTCTGTGGGTTGTTTGCACTGTGGCCCTCTTGTAAACAGTGTGGGGATGGACAAGTTTGTGCTGGGCGTTTCCTTGTCTCTTTGGCTGCAGACTGGCCCATACCATGGTGCCCGACCCATACCAGCCCTTCCTAGCTTCATTCTCCCTTGGGGCCAGTGCCCCATTTGCCTCTCGGTTTGTGTTTCTCAGTATCCGTGTGTAGCAACATGTTGAGAAAGGGCTTCCTTTTTCAGGAAGAAAACTCAAGATCTTGAGCCTCGAGGAGGCCGTGCACAAAGGTGCAGAGACCCACCTGCTGGGTCATGGCCTTGGCCCTGCAGGGCTGCCCCCTTCTGATTCACAGGCCTGAGTTACAGATGGTATAGTGGTTGGGGAGGCCACGCCTTTGGAGGGGCTGCCCGGCAAACCTCTTCCCCTGACAGTAAGCTGAGGGGGTGGCCCTGGTCACACGCTGCAGATCTCTAGAAAGGGGATAGTGAATACTTGGGTCCATTTTCTGCCTGGTCCCAGACTCAGATCCGTCATGGCACATCTGGCCCCTGTGTTCTGTGGGCGAGTGTTGGGGGAGAACCCCTCCTTTGGGGCTGCAGAGATGTGCGCTGCTCGGGAGGTGGCTTCAGCCCTGCTCCTCTGAGCAGTTGCTTGGGGCGTCCTGTTGAGCTCTGCAGAGCACTTGAACACACAGCCAGCGGTGCCCGGAGGGGCTGTGGTGACAGAGGCCACCACGGCACCCAAGGCTCGGGTTTGGATGGCGGGATAATATTGTCTGGCTTTACCTCCCACCCCAGACAGTTACTTTTCTCTCTGTCCTTCACCCCCATGCAGGGATAGTAATAACACCCACCTGCCAGATGAAATGAGTTAGCATTTTATATGCTTCTTAAAACAGTTTGCTGTTTGCTAAATAAACATAGGGAACCAGTGTCAGCAGCTAGACCACTCTCTCACAGCACATTGAACCCAGGCTTCTGCCATTCAGTATGGGGGAAAGAATGCTGGACCAGAACCAGGAGAGCTGGGGACTGTCCTGGCACTACCTTCTACTTTGTGTGACTGGGACTAAGCCGTTTTTCCCTCTCTGGGCCTCAGCTTCCTCATCAGGTTGTTGTTTTCTTTTTTTTTTTTTTTCCCTTCACTCTGTTACCAAGCTGGCATGCAGTGGCAGGATTTCGGCTCACTGCAGCCCCGCCTTTTGGGTTCAAGTGATTCTACTGCCTCAGCCTCCTGAGTAGTTGAGACTACAGGTGTATGCCACCACACCCAGCTAATTTTTGTATTTTTAGTAGAGATGGGGTTTCACCATGCTGGCCAGGATGGTCTCTTGACTTCGTGATCCACCTGCCTTGGTCTCCTGAAGTGCTGAGATGACAGGTGTAAGCCACCACGCTGAGCCCATCATCAGTTTTTCATCTGTTTCTGTGAGATGACTTAGGCCCATCTTATCTTCAAATATCCAAGGATTTTGTAATTTAAAGGCATTTCAGACATCTCAAGACGGGCCTGGTTCTACCAGTAATCCCCACTGGTTGACATGGTCCTTAGATGGGGCTGATTGCAAAGGCCAGAGGTCAGGAGATGCAGAGCCCTGTGGGGTTTACCTGGTTTTTCTCGGTGCAGGTAAGCTGTCCTCCACCTGGAGGGTTACAGTAGCTGGGTCACCTGGGAACAGGCCGTGGGAGAACTGGCCTCCTTGGGAATGTGCTGTCCTGCACGGCAGAGCGCTCTCAGATCTGGGCCGCTCTGTGAGGCCACCCTGTGCTCCAGCCCGCAGCACTCGAGCCTCACTTGCCCTGAGGTCTGTGAGCGAAATCGGGTCTTATGCAATAGTGAGCGCGTGCATCTCCACTTAAAGCTGTTACATCAGAAAGCTAAATACAGAGCCCTTGCGCCTGGAGCACTAGCAGGAGGCCTCCCTCTGATTCTTGTGTCAGTGGGTGGCAAGGGGTAGGATGAGGCTTACAGGCTGCTGTGGAGGAGAGGGCTGTGCTACCAAAGGGGTTGAAGCTGGTGGACTCTCTCCCAAGTGCTGCTTTTCCCACAGGCCTTCTGGAAGGTTCTGAGCTCCTCCTGATCAGGTGGCGGAGCATCCCCCGGGGTCCTTGATGGGATTCGTGTGCTCTGTGTCTGTGATGTCTCCATCTGCATTGTTGCTGGTGGAGCACAGTCGGAAAGGTCAGCCTTTGAACTGTGGAAGGTCAGACCTGGTGCCTGAAACCTGGAGGGGCAGCATGGGGTATCAGCCTCTTATGAGTGTAACTTGGTTCTGGCACATACCAGCTGGTTGACTTTGGCTTGGCTTTCTGACCCTCTGGGTCCTTCTTTATAAATGAGAACATGTGTACCAAGATGCCTAACAATAGGCACTTCAATGTCTGTCATTCAAGGAGGTAATGTAGCTGATAGTGAAGAGCATGGGCTGAGCAGCTGAACTTCCTGAGTTCAGTTTCCTGCTCTGCCATTTACTAGCCACATGACGTGGGACTGCCCTTTGTCCTCAATTTACTCCTCTGTACAATGGGGATAGTTATGTTGGGGCATCTCTCACAGGTTCATTGCAGAGATTGAGTGAGTTCGTTCAGCCGTCCCTTGGTATCCATAGGGGATTGGTCCCAGGAACCCCCTAGGATACCAAAATCCACAGATTCTCAAGCCACCTTAGTATAGATGCAACCATCCATTTTTTAAAAAAGATTTCTGATCTGTTGAATTTATGGATGTGGAACCCACAGATCCTAAGGGCTGACTGTACGCATAAAGCACTGAAAGCAGTGTCTAGCACATGATAGTCACCCTTGTTGAGCTGTCGTTGTCTAATTCCTTTAATAAGGGTTCTCAGTTGATTTCTTGGGAGCTTGGCAGCATACTGCCTCTCTTTGAGATGCGTCCCCACTCTGCTCAGCTAGAGCTTGTCCAGGGTGGCAGGTGTCTGTGTGTGTCTGTGCATGTGTATGTGTTTTCAGCATGTCTCCAGGTCTGGAGAATAGCTCTCCTTGCAGCCTGTGGGCCAGGCCTCTCCTTAGCTTGCTTCTGTGGGCTGTGTGCATCTTGGTATTTGTCCTGGTTTGCCTCCTCCTTCTGTACGCACCATGCTCAGAGGTTCGTGTTGCACAGTTCGGCTCAGGTGTGGCTAGCTCTTGACCTCCCGAGAATAAAGGAGGGCCAGGAAAGCTATCCTTTCAGGGTGAGTGTGTTCCAGTCATGCCTGGCCTTGTCTGCGTTTGCCCCTTTTCAAGGAATACACCAGGGTAGCTTGGGACATGCCATGTAGATGGAGTCATCCAGGAATGTGTTTAAGAATCTTAAAGCAACTGCTCTGCCTCTGGAGTAGCCATTCTTCTATTCCTTTACTTCCCTAATAAACTTACTCTTTATTCTAAAAAAAAAAAAAAAAAACAAAAAAACCAAAAACTAAAACAATAAACAAGTCAGACTAACTGCTTTCAAAGATTACAAGAGACTGGAATTTTCATGGTAGAGATGGCTGACAATGAGTGTTAATCTATCATAGCAGGCCTCGTGGGAAGCGATAGATATATCCTTCTTCCCCATCTTACAGATGAGGAAACTGAGGAGAGTGGTTGAATAATCTAAGTTAAAGCAACTAGTCAGTGGCCGAGCTGGCATTTGAACCCTGGTCTGTTGGCCTGTAGGCCCGAGTACCTGACCATCCATCACTGTACTGCCCCTGGCTGGCATTCCTGGGATTACACAGCAGCGGCATCCTGTCCCCTGAGCCCTTTCTCATCTCCCACTAATGATAGCCCTGGTGATTTGAGCCCAGTTACAGCTGTGTCGCCTGAGGTGCGGGGTGGGGGGGGGGGCGTGGCGGCGGGCCTAGGGGGATAACTGCGTTGTCTTTGGTCACTGCTTGTTAGAGAGGGTGGTCTTGCCTTCTTTCTCCCTCCCAGAGCTGATGTCACCTGAACCCTGCTGCAGTTTCATTCCTGGGTTTCAGGTCTGATTTTTACTTCCCCTACATCTCGTATCTCCTTCCTCTGACAAGACAAAATGGTCCCTTAGGAAAAGAGCTTTGAAGATGGTCAGTGGAGGTGGCTGTGGCTCACCAGTGACCTTCTCAGATTGCTTAGGAAAATTATGTGGATGTCCTTGTCAGGCCTTTCTTCCCAGAGAGGCATCTGAGATGTCCCTGGGGTCACAGCTGGGAGTGACCCTGGGTGGTACTCAGTGTTTCAAGGGTGCTTGGTTTTAATCTATAATTTTGAAATCATGCTTTCCTGGATGGGAGTGGGGGTGGGCAGTGGTTGTGAAGCTGGTGCTGCAACATAGGATGGTGTGTGGCCTTGGCCATGATCCTTTACCTCTGAGCCTTGGTTTGCAGTGAGGATCAGATGAGGTGCTGTCTTGCCAGAGCGCTCTGTAAACTCTGCAGTGCTGTGACAGAGTGTGAGGTGCTGTGACCAAGTATCCGTAAGGTACACAAGCATCACGTTGGTGTGCTCAACAGAAAGAATGGATGGTCTTGTCACTAGGGGTAATTCTGGTCTCATTGAAACTCAGCGTGGTGGTTTGGTGTCAGAGATGTTCCTTGGGCCTCTGGTACAGGTGGTTTGTTAAAAGGGTGTGAGTGCTGCTCTGCCCTCATGCACAGAGCTTCTTTCCACAGCCGGTTGCTCTCCTTGTTCCATGGGAAGCTTGCAGATACACTGACAGATCCACAGTCGTGATCCTTCATCTGGACGCTTGCCTTCTGCACTCTCCCCCGTCCTGGTTTTTCTATCAGCTGTCAAAGGCACAGCTTTGATGTTAAGATTAAGATTGCAGTGAAGGAAGATGGGAAGAAATCTTTGCTGGGAGCTCGCAGCATGCCAGCTGCTGTGTCATATTTCGTCTTCACAGCGATCTTTTGAGGCTGATCTTTGCCCCTCATTTATAGTAGAGGAAGTAAAGGCTCAGACATTCAATTGCCCATGGGCCCTTAAGAGTCAGGGGTGAGATTCGAACTTGGGTCTGTCTGACTCTGATGTCCATGGTCTTTCTGATTAAAATGAGCATTTTAATCAGATTTAATTATTTAATTAAATAATTATTTAATTAAAATAATTACATCTCCCTCTCTGTCTTGCCAGGAGCAGCACCTAGGCCCACTCTCCTTTAGGGGATGGTATGCTTCCTGTCCTGCATATGGAATGGAGACGGGTAGACAGAATCAGCATCCCCAGAGGACTGGAGAGGGCCCTGAGGGGTCTGGCCACGATGGCAGATGCTGCCTCTCTCTGATTGCTTTCTGTCTGACCCATCTCCAGGGCTGTGGGGAAGAGTTGGAGATGGTACTGTTGGAGCAGTGGCTTGTGCTCTTGGCAAGCACAGGTTCCCCTCTGCCTGGGAGACAGGGCAGGCACAGCACTGAAGTGAGAGACAGCTGGGCTGGTGCTGCCTGTGCGCTGAGTGCCCTTTGAGGGTGGAATCTCCAGCCGAAGGTCCTCTACCTGAGAAGCACCAAGTCCTAGTAAATCAAACAACAAACAGGGTTCTGCTTGGGCAGCTCATTTGCTGGAGAAACTCAGTGCTTCAGCTTCCTGCCAAAGGTATGCTGGGGTGCCAGAAGTTCCCTGGACAAGCAAGAAGGGAAGTCATGTCTTTATAGTAAAAACACTAATAAAACAGCTCTAGAGTCTTCTCCTTCCTTTCCACCCACAGTGCCACTAACTAAATTACCTTTTGTCTCATCATTTGCTGAATTGTGGTGCTTCTTAATTGATTTTCCTGTCTCTGGTTTTTCCACACCCACTTGAATCTGTTCCCCTTATGGTTTCCAGAATGATAGTTGTTCAGAAATGCAAATCTGATCACGTTTTTTCCTTCTCTTCCCTCCCCACGCCTGCAAGATTGAGTGCAGATGCCTGGGTGTAGCATCCCAGGACCTTCTGGAACTTTCTAGGACCTGCATGAACTGATCCTGGTCCCTGACTGAAACAAAAAAATGTGGCACCAGCTGTTGGTCTGGAGGGTCTGAGAAGGGCCTGCTCATGCACCTGGTGCCCGGGTGGGAAACATTCCATCAGGGGCAGGCCCAGGGCCACTTGTTATGGTCTCTCCATCACAGCAGTGAGAGCTCTAGGACACTCTGTACTCTGTTGGACAAAGTAGCCACAGATCAACCCAGGTTCAAGGGGAGAGGAAGTAGACTTCTAGATTGGAGGAGTGTCACGTACTTTGTGACCATTTTCAATCTGCTGTGGTGGTCTACACTCGTATAGTAGACTCAGATGATCCTGTGACTGCCCAATGGGGAAGAAGACCCCTCACCACACACTGCTAGGAGCAGGGGCTCCCCAACTTATTCTTCTCCTCTAGCAAATGCAGGATCCTACATCGCCCACTTCACCCCCACCCTCACCTTGTGCACTCCGGGAAACTGAATCATCATGTGTCTTCCTAAGTACAGGGGTGCAGCTGGGGGTTGTATTCCCAAATACTCAGGATCAACTGTATCAGGGTAAAATGAGAATTCCATATCTCTAGCTCGTGGCAAATGTCTGTCTGTACTGCAGGTCCTATGTAATGGACTTGAAGGTACTCTAAGGTACTGCATGTGGTTTTCAGTATGCTAGGGTCCTTTTTAAAGGATTTATAACTCTGTCAGCCTCAGTTTTCTCATCTGTAAAATGAGGCTAATAATACCTGACCAGGCGCAGTGGCTCACACTGTTAATCCCAGGACTTTGGGAGGCCAAGATGGGTGGATCGCCTGAGGTTGGGAGTTCGAGACTAGCCTGGCCATCATGGTGAAACCCCCATCTCTACTAAAAATACAAAAAATTTGCCGAGCGCAGTGGCGGGCATCTGTAATCCCAGCCACTCGGGAGGCTGAGGCAGGAGAATTGCATGAACCCAGAAGGCAGAGGTTGCAGTGAGCCGAGATTGGGCCACTGTACTTCAGCCTGGGCAACAAGAGTGAAACGCTGTCTCAAAATAAATAAATAAATAAAAGTACCAGTCACATGATTCATGTAGGTATTAGGTGAGATAATGTGGAATGTATAGTACAAAGGAATGCCCAGTTAAAAAGAATATGTCCAGTTGTGGACATATTCTTGTCCAGCGCTACAGTACAAAAGTTGACTCAATGTGGATCAAAAACCTAAACAAAAACCTAAAACAATAAAACTTCTAGAACCCAGGAGGACATCTTTGTGAATGTGGGCTTGACAGATATCTCCTAAATAAGAAACACACACACACACACACACACACACACACACACACACACACACACACAGAGAGAGAGAGAGAGAGAGAGATTGATAAATTGCACTTCACAAAAATTAGCCGCTCTTTGAGATTTAAGGACTTTTAGAAGAATGCTTTTGGCTGGCATGAAGAATGAGGGGTACCTTCTTTTTCCTGTCGTAGGTTTTCTGGAAGCCAGCAGGAAGCCTCAGCCTTAGAAACATTAGCTGTAGAAGGAGATTTGGAATAATGTGGACTTAATAGAACTACTTTTGTTTCCAAGTAACAGAAAATGTGACTGTAATAGGCCATCATGTTTCTCCTACAGTGGGCCTGGAGTTGGGAGGCACACATGCTGGTTTTGCAGCTGAACAGGGATGCTTTCTCTGGTTTTCCAGGCAGCTCTTGCCGTCCTCATGGTCGCAAGATGGCTGCTGTAGCTTGTCCACCTTCAAAACGGGCAGGGAGTACTGGGCAGACCCAAGATCTGTCCCATGCTTTCCTAGCAGGTCCCCTAGCTGGCAAGTCCTCATACCTCATTGGCCAAAACTGTCACAGCTTCAAGGGAAGCTGAAAGTGGGGACCGAATCGTCATGGTGGCCGTGCGGGGACCCCATCCTGGATCAATTACGTCACACTTGCTGAGGCTGAGGCTCGTGGGCTGTGATGTGAAGACCGGGCTGCAGACCACTGAGTCAGACCGGTTCATCACCAGGCACAGTACTGCCCTGAACAAAACTGAGTCCTGTGAGCACAGGAGAAGCTGGGAGCTGATACTAGGTGGAGGTGAGCGTGGTGCTCCACAGCGGGTGGCAGTTCAGGTGCCCCTTGTCCTTCCAGGGAAGTTCACGCTGCATTGATGAGTGTCTGGTGTCTGAGGCACTCATCTGCCCTTGCCCCTGGCCCCTGGCCCCTGCCCAGCCCTTCGTCCTTTTCTGTGGTGGCCTGAGTTGCTAAGCCAACAGTCACATCCCTGGAAAGGAAGCCCTTTATCTGTCTAGCATTGGGCATAGTCTCCTACTCATAACTGATACACAAAGGTTAGTGTTTAAGGTGCCTTACCTTCCCCATCCCTCCCTTCCAGTGGCTTCCTGAGGAACAAGCCTTAAGGATAGTTAAGGGGGTTGGCCCATTGACAGAAATCTACCTTTGTCATTAGGTGCAGCCTCTGCCTTTTTCCACAGGCCCTGCTTGGTAATTCACACCCAGGTCCCTTTCAGTGTGCAATGTCAGGAAGACTGCAGGATTACTTGTTGTGATTGAGGGGTTGAGTTAAGGGGTAAACTCCTGGCTGTGCCCTATGGGCCTGGTGACCTTCAGACAAACACGTGGAATGTGTGTTTAAACTGGGCCACAGGCTGTGTTGATAAAGGATCTGGTCTGTGAGCAACCCCACACCTGTGGCTCCTGACGCCTGGGCCAGCACTCCCCTCAGTCTCGCAGCAGCAGCACCAAGCAGTCTGCTGTGTCACGGACGCTCAGACTGGGACACACCTGCTGTCTGCTGCTTTGCCTTTCCTAGCTCTCGGTCAGGTGTCTGCAAAGACACATCTGTTCATCCGATTTGTGTGGGTTCCTGAAAATTATGAACTCTGCCGCTTACAGCCGTGTCCTGAGAGCCCAGCAGTGCCCGGCATCGGGAAGAGGTTTGGTTGTTGAATGACTGGCTGATGGACAGAAGTTCTTTGTTGCCCTTATGCAATTGCTTCAGCCCAGGAGAGTGAGGGGGTAAAATGGGCGTCTTTCTTTCTCATGGTTTAGTCCTGTTGGTCCCCACCGCCTCTAAAGGACTGCTGGTACTGAGAGCACATGAGGTATTGGGGGGTTGTTGTGTTGAATTGAGGCAGGAAGGAAAACTTGAAAGGCAGATCAAGACAGATCATTTACTGACTTTTCAAAGAATTACTTTCTGAAGAGCAGTGTTTTGACTCACCATGGCTTTGCAAGTGGGAGCTGTATTAGACTATTAGGTCAGGGAAATGCCTTCCTCTGAAGTTCTGCTGCATCTCACAACCTCTGTGGCGCATGAGATGGCCTAGCAGGTGTTGCTGAGAAAACTCAGGCCCTTGGCCATTCACCCTGGCCCAGCTCAAGCTCTGCATTTCCCAGAAAGTGTCATGGGTGCTTTTAACCCACATTTGACCACAGAGTCTCTTCTTTCCCTGACTGCTCATGCATAGTACTGGAGCAGTGGGAACAGGTGATTTATCTAAGGAGGGTGCTTAGTTGCATGGAGCAGCTGACTCATCAGTGCTTCCATTCAGGGTCTCCTGCGCCCACTGCTGAGCCAGCCACAGGCAGGCAGCCATACTCATAGACCAGTGAGTTCGCTTTGTCTCAGGCTGGGGTTGAACCTCCCGTCTACAGCTTGTTGTCGGGTCCTCAGATTTTGCATTCCCAGTGGAGCTGAGGGAAGGGCAGGAGGCCCTGAGTTCCCAGCTGTGGCCATTCTTACCCCTGGCCTCCTTGGGAACATCTCTACTTGTGGTCTGGGTTAGACTTGTTTGTTTGTGTTTGAAGTTCCCCGACTCTGAGTTTGACGTCAAGGCAGGATTGCTGGTGGGAGGCTTGGCGGGGAGGTTGTCTCTGCACAAATGAAGCCTGGCAGCTTCCCCAGGAGAGTGCGGGTGTGGGCTGGGCCAGGCGAGGACTGGCTGTTGCATATGCCCAGCTCAAGGATTGAGGTCACTTGTACTTTCTTCTCTCCTCGCCCCGCTTTTCCCTCTGCGCCTCTCCTGCTCTGCCCCTTGCCTGTGAATGTCAGCGCCCTGGGTGCCCTTGAGGGTTGGGCAGTGCCGGGAGCCAAGGGCTGCCTCTGTTGCCCTCAGAGCTGAGTTCACAGGCTCTGTGCCTGTGCGTGGAACTATCAGCTGTATCACAACCTCCAGAGGCCTCCTTACATTCTCAGAAATCATTTTGCAACAAGTTGGCCATGGCAGCCAGGCTAGACTGCTTAGCTGGCTGGGTTGGCAGGAAGTCCTCAGAAACGTACTCCAGCTTTGGGGAGGAGGTGGAAGATGTAAGGGGAGCATCCCCAAAGCATGGACAGAGCGGGCCAATGGTGGAGGAGCAGCAGCTTCAGGGACCACTGCAGGGAAGGCTGGAGTAAGTCGCCAGGGCTCTGGTGGTGTCCTGAAGTTCGGGATGGCATAGTCAGGGACTTGACAGGAGCAAAGTCTGCTGTGGGCACCCACGTGAGAGTCTGGTGCTGCCTACTGAGGAGGAGGGAGTCAGGGTCTTGTGGGTGCTGGTGAGCTAGAAGCTGGCCCACAACTGCTCCTGCCACCGGAGGACTAAATAAAATGAAAGGCAGTGATGGACGAGTGGAGTGGCTGTCCAGCTGCTTCATGTCACTCAGTAAAGTATGCTAGGACCTTCTTAAAAGGGATGGCCTCAGGTTATAGGCAGAATGGTGGCTAGTTTTAATGAAGTTAGTGCTGGCTTAGAGCCAGGGGTGGGGTACAGCCCAGAGGGTAGATTATTTCAAGTCAGGACAAGAGGTGGTGGCCCAGTTGGGTAGCTGGATACATTTAGAGGGTGTGGGCAAGCCTGTGGCTCTTATTCACAGGCTTCAGTGCCTGGAACAGTCTAAGCATGGTTGGATTTTGGGCTTTGGATCGCAAAAGAGGTAGACCCTGCCCACTGCCATCCTGCTTGTACCAGTCAAGACAGCTTAGGGTGTGGGTTGCAGGAGTCATTATTTTGATAGGTGATATGGGACATAGAGAGCATTAGATTGAGGCTGGAATCCCTTCTTTAGCCACATACTTCAAGGAAGTTACAAAGGCTGGTGCCTAGGTTTCCTCACTGTAAGATGGGAATGATGAAGTACACCTTTAAGTCTTGGGGGTTTCCCATGCGTGGTTTCATGATTTGCGAGTGACCATAAAGGATAAGCAGTGACTTGTCATTGGACTGAGTCTGGATTCCATGGCAGGCATGTGGGTGGACGTCCCTGAGCCAGCGAGTGAGCCCAGCGGCTGCTCAGCACCCACATCCCGACATAGCTTTGTTTTTCTTTACTCCATGTTGAGTATACAGTATATCCCATCAGAAGTCTGGAAGTGCCTGTGGTGTTTTCAGTTATACATGACTGTATTTGGGTTTTTTTTTTTTTTGGTTAGTGAGTAGCATAATGTTAACATCCAAGAAAGTACAACCAACAGTCACCTCTGCAGCAGCTCATTAATGACTGGTAACACATAGAGGTCAGTGTGACAGAGCTTAAAAGTATTGATACAATGAAGACCCTTCCACTATAAGCAGGATGGAGGATGGGTCACTGTATCTATATTACCAGTGACAGTTACCCCAAGAAACACAAGCAGCTGCATCCACCTTCTTTCAGGGGGTAGAGCCACTATACTTTTCATGTAGATACATTGTCACTGGAGACATCCAGCCATCCTCCCACATGGCATAGAGGTTGACTGCATCTTCTGATAGGCATCTCTGTAGGTGGCTTGGTAGATGGCTTGACAGGTCAAATCATATGCCTGCTCCACTTCCAGGTCATAGGAATAGCACTGATTCATGACCCCATATGCATACACAGAGCCAGAACCTACAGAGAAGGTGGCCCCTGAGATCTGGTTCCCTTCACTGTCCACGTAGTAGAGGCCAGGGCCTCTCTTATCCCAGCCACAGATCATGGCACCCATGGAAGCCCCATGCCTTTGTACTGATACACCATATCGGCAAGCAGCTTGGAGGCAGCTGCTACAGAGATGCGTTCCTTATGGCAAAGCTCATAGATTGGACACTGCCAAGACAACAGCCGTTCCCAGAATCTGCAGTCTGTTGCGCCCCCAGCCATGGTACCCAGCAGGTATGGGTCGATCTGTTACCTTCTTCGCCATCTGGGAGGCAATATAAGCACCCGCTGTAGCCCTGGTGTAGGCCGCAACTGTGACTCCATGGCATAACTTAAATTCTAGAGGATGTAGCTGCCATCTTGGCTTTGGTCATGCACGTAGTCTTGGATCAGAGTAACTTCAGTTTCACAGGAAGTGACTGGAAACATCCACGTCGCGTGAAGGAAGAGAGGTGGGCCATCTTTGAGAGACATGACTATATTTTGTGGAATGATGTGCCTTAGGGACATTGCCAGCTTTGGGGCTGTGTGAAGATGGGAATGCCAGTCACCCTTGTGCTGTCAGGGATCTACTCTAATTCGTAGCCTCTGGAATTTTCACTGACAATCCAGGCAGAGGAGTGATGAGGTACCACATAATGGAAGACATTGTTAATACTACGAGCTTGACAAATGGGCATTGACATGATTCTTTAACTGAGGGAGCCTGCTACTATACCTGGGAAACTGATGCACATTTTAGCCTGTGCCTTGGAATCGTTTGTTCATTTATATGTTAACATCTGTCACAACAGACTTAAGCTCCTCCCTTGCTTCTGAGACATGAAGACCTGGGCCACTGAGCGGGTCCTGTGCAGCCAATGACCGAGTCAGGGTTAGGGTGACAACCTCTAACAGGTTTGGCATCTGGCTGCTTACATAGCCAAGATCGTGGGTTTGAGAGCTGCCCACAGAAGAGACCTTCCCATCTCAGGCCCTGCAATTTTAGGGTGGAGCTGACTTTGTTTGCAAAGTCAGTCGTCTGGAAAGAGGTATTTTTTGCAGAGGTGCAAAAAAGCCTGGGTGGGGTATAATCCAAATAGCACCTGCCAAAAGTCTTCATGCTCCTCCTCGCCAAGGTCATTCTGCAGGCTGAGCAGGAGTAACACTAACAGGATTCTATTTCATGAGCACTTTATATGTTCTGGACTCTGGACTAAACACTTTGCATACACGAGTCGGCAGCGAATTCTCAGCAGTGCTATGGGGCGTGTATTGTAATATTTTTTCTGCTTTACAGAGGAGGAGACTAAGAGATGATGTGATCTGGATCCTGCCACACAGCTGTTGTGTGATGGTGTGAGGGGTGGAGCCTCCTGGCTGCCACACCCAAGCTTCTCACTGGGGGGATGGGACCACTAACTAATGGTAGGCATGGCCTCTGACCAGTCAGAACAGGTGCTGGTGGTAAACAGGGGGCATGGGTCGTCTGCCTGTCACTGCTGCACTGCCTAACCAGTCTAGCATAATGGCTGACCTGCCCCTATCCAGCCACCCTGTGGAAGCCCGTGGGAGCTTTCTGCCTAGACTGTCATTTTAGCTGGTGTTAAATGGTCTGACTTTTAGAGGCAGGGCAGCTACTGCTCCAGCTCCACGGTGGCAGCCTCCAAGGGATGGTTGGTTCTGTGGCCACAGAGGAGCCTGGCCTCCCAAATCAGACTGGCCCATGGGTGGGTTGCCTGGGATACCCATGATGCACCATGGAGGGTGGACCCAGGACCCATGGGCACCAGGTATGGGGAGGCAGGTTGAGGCTTAGTGTAAAGGAAGTATGACAAGGAAAGGACCTGCAGGGCGGGGGTGTGAGGCCTCCATGGTCCTGGGGATCCCCGCAATTCTGGGGCTGTGTCTTTTTCCTGCGGAAGTCTCTTTTTTCAGTGGCACATGCTTCTCCTTGGCATCGTATCTGCTCAGCCAGGCCCACGCTCTCCAAGGATGTCTGACAAGCCTCGCCACCACCCAAGTGATACTCATGGAGCCTCCATTTGGGAGGCCTGTGCCATAGTCATACCAGAGCAGCTGAGGTGGCAGATGACACTGAGGCCAATCAGGATGCCAGGTTAGGGGTGCAGATGTTCCTCTGGGCAAGTGGAGCCAGTGTCATTCACATCCTCTGGTGCTGAGGTTGGAGGTGAGCGCTCAAAGGAGGGCTGGATTGGGTTCCCTGGCATCAGCTGGGTAGGTACAGGTCTTGGCCCTCTTGCCTTTAGAAGAAATGTACCTGATTCATGGGTCCCTCCAGCATTGTCCTGAAGTCAGCACCAGATTTCAGGGTCTTCCTTAGTCCCATCTCTGACATGGGCAGATTCCCACCCATATCTTCCCCTATTGCCCAGGGAAGTAATAAGAGAGCACCTGAGGGCTTTGCCTGAGAAGAACACCACCCGCGTCCGCTGCCACTGTAAGAGTGTTTTCTGTGTTCTGCACATTTTGCGGAACATTTTACATTCGTATTTTCTTCATGTAAGTCTTCACAACAGCCTTTTGAGGTAGATCAACCCCATTTTACAGTTAGGGAACATGAGGCTCACAGGCTAGATCCCATGGCTGTGTTCACCCGAGGGCATGGTGTTGAGGGACTTTAGGGTTAGGGAGGTCCTTCATGGAGCCACACTGACTCGGGTATGGTTGGAATAACCAGTGGTGGAATCGTAGGACCCGTGGTTTGTTCTTTGCTTGTTTCAAGCACTTTGTATATGGCATCTCACTTGGCCTCAACCTCCATAAACTGGTACTCTTTTTATAGGTGGTGAGACTGAAGCTGAGCCATGGGGGATTTCCCCAAGATCTTTGATCTTAGATGTCAGAGCTGGGACCAGAGCTGAGCTCCTTCAGCTCCAGATGCTTAGTGAGTGCCTGCTGTGTAGTGTCTGGTGGTACCCACCAGCCGTTTGTGGCTGACCTGATACTCTTCTATTTCTGTAAGTCAGGCTCTGGTCAGGGTTGGGGTGGGCCAATAGTACATTCTTTAAGCAAAAGAATACTGGGGCGTAGGAGATGCTGGTTCCAGCCCAGGGACTCCCCTGTGACTAGAGGCCTAATGACTCTTTCCCTCTTGGTGCTGGTCCCATCCCTGAAAGCCCAGGTGCTTGTCTATTCCGAAAAATTTATATCCTGCGGTTTTGTGGTTAAGAGAAAATGACGCTACCCATGAAAGGTCCCCGTGTAGGCCCCTGGGGCGGGGCTTGCAGGCCCCACTGTGGTTTGTCTGGGAAAGTAGCCTCTTGGTGCTTCTGTGACTGCCACCAACTTTCCAAGAAGTGAGAGCAGCCTGATTTCACTCTGACGGGGAGTGGCTGCATTCAGGACACCTCCATCCTTGGTGAACAAGACAAACTGCTCCATCAGCAGGCCCCAAATCTGCAGAGGTTGTTTCTGAACATGCTCTGGGAGATAGCAACTGACAGGACACCAGACCTGCCAGCAGATGGGTCGTGATGCCCTGGGTGTCTTCCCTTTTCCTTGTTTCAGGCACAGCCACCTGGGTTCACAGGTTATCTGGGTGCAGAGAAGAATCACTTCAAGTTCTGCGCAGTCCTACCCATGGGCCTGCTTTGGGCTGTCTAGCGGGGATCTCTACCGGCCTTTAACAAAAGAAACCAGTCACTCCTTCTAGGGAAGCTGCACTGGCTTTTGAGACATTCAGACCCCTGTCTCATCACTTGCCCAGCTGGCGTTTCTTTTTCACTGCCATTTGATAAACTTTGTGTGCCTGTCTGGAACAATGTATTGTGTGCTTGTGTGTTCATTCGTTCACCAAAGGTTTTAAAATAGCAAACCAGGTGGAGTGGGGTGGCTCATGCCTGTAATCCCAGCACTTTGGGAAGCTGACACGAGAGGATCACTTGAGCCTAGGAGTTAGAGACCAGCCTGGGCAACATGGCAAGACCATCACTATTAAAAAAAAAAAAAAAAAAATCCAAAACCCATGTGTTGGGTGCTATGCTGGCTCCTGAGGTCTGGTGGTGACCAAGAACACCAGCTGGACCCTAACCTCCCAGAGTTTCCAGCCTGAAGAGGGAAGCAGACAAGTGTGAAAAATCAGAACTACAATATATGATCTGGGCAAGGGCTGGAGGGCTTGGGGAAGGCTTCCTGGAGGAAGGGGTGTCTGAGCTGATCCTTGTAGGTGGAGAGTCACCGGGAAGAGCTTGCTTAGCAGAGGACCTGGTGCCTCAAAGCTGAAAAGGGCAGGCAGGTTGTGGGGAAGCTGAGCTGGGGAAGGTGCAAACGCGGCTCAGGCGAAGGCCAGGTGGGCTCATCTCCATGCTGGCCTTTGATGGCCAGAGTCTTGTGCAAATGGGATATCTTAGGAATCACACCCAGAGGCAGCACCCTTGAAGGCCGTGTGCCAGTGGCAGATGGACTCTAGTGCCAGCAGCCCGACCTCTCCAGTTAATGTGGAAAAGAGTGGTTTTGAGTTTGCATAGCTGTTTGATTTATAGTCTTCTCTCTGGCCAGCCCTTTGAAGCGGTGGTTTCGGAGCCATGTGGAATGGAGGGAGAGTGGCTATGAGACATAGGGGGATAAGGACCACACGTTTTCTTCCTCTGGCATTTCTGAGCATACGTTATGTGCCAGGTGGTGTAGTAGGCACTGGGGACATGAGGGAGATACGGTGCCTGCCCTGATGTATAATTACAGGGAGATCTAACCTAGTCTTTTTGAGGGCCTCCATGCTGCAGTTGAATATGAGCTAGGTATCATCATTCATTCCTGTTTACTGGTAGGTGAACTGAGGCTCAGAAACAGAACTGGGGCTGTGCAACCTAGTATATGGTGGATTTGAACCCAGATGTGTTCAACTCAGAAGCCTGGGGGCTCATGTCTACTGTGGGAGACCGAGGCAGAAGCTGTTAACTGTAGTATGAGGCCCTCCATGATCGGGGCTCTGAAAGAGTCACATGCGACATACTAGGAAGGGGAGAGGGGGACTCTGACTTGGCCTGAGTAGGACACTCCAGCAGGTATTGGAGGAATAGCTGCTAGGTGAGTGTGTGCCTGGCCGGCAGGAGCCATGGAACAGAGCTGGGGGCTGGGGGAGGTTGGGGCCCTGGTTTTGAAATTTGCCTCTGGTCTCAATGGGTGAGATGGATCAGAGTCGGGTGAGCCAGGGTAGGGCATATGAGTGCTTCCACTTAGACCCGTAGGATAAAAGCTCAATCGAGTCTGTGCGTTGTGAGCTTCATTCCCTGAAGGTGCTCCCAGTGTCTTAGGTTCCGTAATAGGACAGCAAGTAGACTCAGACTCCTGAGCCTCAGAAGTGTGATTAGCAGTCTGCTCTGGGCGCCTGAAGGGTATGGGGCGCAGGAGTGTCACAGGGTCAGCCTCTGTGTAGGTGGTTTCACCAGACATCAGAACTGTACAGTTGAGAGTGTGGGATTATTTTGATTCGGACTCAGTGCTCCCACTCCAGCAGTTGTCTGTACTTGCCACTGCACCCTGAAGGGAGCAGGGACCATGGGAGAGGGGTCAGTAACCCCGAGGGGGTTGAATCTGGGTCTGTCAGTTTGTTGGTGAGCCTGGGGCCAAACTAGTTTCTGGGGGAAATTGCAGAAAGGCTGATGTGGCAGCAGTGGGTGGTTTCATTATTATGGGCCTCGTGCTGACATCTCTCTAGCCACAGAAGTTCTTAACCTGGGGTCTGTGGATAGAATTCAGGGAGTCCATCCGTGAACTTAGATGGGGGAAATTGCATTTTTATTTTCATTAACCTTAGCTGGAGTTTAGCATGTCTTCCACTTGGTTGTAGGCAATGCAGCACAGTTATCTTAGCAAACACCTGTACCTTGGTCACCAGTAGGAATCACAGCTGTTTTTACCCTTACATCACAGTTGTAGAGCTATCTGAAAAAGCAGTTTACACTTGTCACAACTTTAAAGTTATGGCAGTTATTAGACGCACTGTTGGATGTATAATACTTTAATAAAGAAGCTTTTATTATGCTATCACAGTTTTTTTTTTTTTTTTTTTTTTTTTT
>NW_016108212.1:87779-109595 GCF_001604975.1 Cebus imitator | reverse complement strand
CAGAGTCTCTAGTCACCCAGGCTGGAGTGCAATGGCATGATCTCGGCTCATTGCAACCTCCGCCTCCCAAGTTCAAGTGATTCTTCTGCCTCAGCCTCCCAAGTAGCTGGGATTACAGGCGTGCACCACCATGCCCAGCGAATTTTTGTATTTAGTAGAGATGGTGTTTCACCATATTGGCCAGGTTGGTCTTGAACTCCTGACCTCAAGTGATCTGACTGCCTTGACCTCCCAAAGTGCTGGGATTACAGGCGTGAGCCACCATGCCTGGCTGTCTATCACAGTTTTAAGTAATTTGTTAAATGTGTTTAAATACAATTGATTTCCTTTGTAATTCTAAGTATGTGGTTTTATACATTTAAAGTCATTGTTCTGTTCAGTCGTGATAGCTCCCACCTGTAATCCCAGGACTTTGGGAGGCTGAGGTGGGAGGATTGCTTGAGCTAAGGAGTTCAAGATCAGCCTGGGCAACATAGCGAGATCCCTTCTCAAAAAAAATAAATAAATAAAGATTAAAAAAAGAAATAAATGAAAGTATTGCTTTTAGAAAGAGACCATGGGCCTCCCTAGACTTTCAAAAGGGCCTGTGGCCCCAAAATGGTTATAAGCTCTTATTCTAATTGGAAATTGAGCCTATCTAGATATTTGAAATTAAAAATTATGAATTCATCATTTTTTTTCTTTGTAAAATATTGTGATTCTGTTAACAAGAGTCCTTGCTCTTTAGAAAAATGTACTGAGGGCCTGGCACAGTGATCCTAAGTGTTTTGTTTTATGCTCGGATCAAGTGATCCGCCCACCTCAGCCTCCCAGTCCTGTAATCCCAGCACTTTGGGAGGTTGAGGTGGGCGGATCACTTGAGGCCAGGAGTTTGAGACCAGCCTGGCCAACATGGTAAAAACCTGTCTGTACTAAAAATACAAAAATTAGTCCCGTGTTGTGGCACACGCCTGTAGTTCCAACTACTTGGGAGGCTAAGGCACAAAAATTACTTGAACTTAGGAGGCGGAGGTTGTAGTGAGCCAAGATCGTGCCACTGCACCCTAGCCTGCCAGCCTGGGTGACTGAGACTCCATCTCGAAAAAAGAAAAAAGAAAAATATACTGAGATATAGGCTGAGTATCGCTTGTCTGAAATGCTTGAGCTCCAAAGTGTTTTGGATTTTTGATTTTCTAGAATTCTGGAATATTCTATTATACTTAATGGCTAAGCATCCCAAATCCAAAAGTTCAAAATCCAAAACGCTCCAATGAGCATTTCTTTTGAGTATCATGTCAGTGCTCAAAAAGCATTAGATTTTGGAGTGGTTCAGATTCTGGGTCTTTGGAAGCATTTTGGATTTGGGGTTTTTGGATTTGAAATGCGCAACCTGTAGTTACAGATGAAAAGGAAAAGGAACGAATTAACACCAAAACCATGAGGGGCAGCAGGGCCTGAGAAGTGTCTCCAAAAGGCAGGTTTCTGTATGAGACTGTGAAGGTGGTACTTGTTTTGGGGGGACACTTGGAAGTCATCCTTAGGAGGCCACGAGAGTCTTAGCAACATTTCAGGAGCTCTCCCTGGGACCCTGGGTCACTTGGCCGTAGCCAAGCCAGGGAGCTCTCTGGTCTTCTGGCAGAGAACTGGTTTCCATCTGTCCAGCCTGCCCGGCCTCTGTTTCGAACGCGTCTCCCTTATTTTTCATCTGCCCTGGGCCGTCCCCTCCTTGTGCTTCTTTGCACTGTGTTCCCCAGCCTAGTGCTGGACACCCGGTCAGAGCCGGCGTTTGTCAGGCCGACCTAAGTCGGGCTGTCCTTGTTTAAGCTTATTGTATTTGAAGTTTTAGCCATTTGCGAGTCTTTTGAAAGCTTTAGACAATAACTCTAGAAAATACACAGACTCACACGTCTGAAATTTGCATACATTTCAGGGTGTGGATCCCTGAAAGCCTGAGGGGGATCCAAGGCCAGGACCCTGGTCAGTACTGCTACTGCTCAGTGGTCATGGTGATACTGGCGGTGCTCGCTGTGTGCCAGATACGTCATTTTTTCTTTCTCTCTGAGAATCAGCTTCTGTTATCATCCCCATTTTTCTGGAGGAGGAGATGGGGACCTTTATGGGGGATTAAGTAACATGTCCAAAGTCACAGAGCTAGGATGTGACTGAGCCCCTGGATCCCAACCCAGCCAGTTGGATTCTAGGCTGGAAGAGCCCTTCGCAGGAGGGTAGCCTTCTCCTCAAACCAGCAAGTCTTCCATCTTAGCAATTACCAACTCCCTGACCCCACTCTGGCAGGAAAGCCTGCTGTTTTTCTGAGACAGGGTCTTGCTCTGTCCCCCAGGCTGGAGTGCAGTGATAGGATGATGGCTTACTGCAGCCTTGACCTCCTGGGCTCAAGCGATCCTTCCACCTCAGCCTCCCAAGTAGCCGAGACTATAGGCATGCGCCACCAACCATGCTCTGCTAATTATTGTATTTCTGGTAGAGATGAGGTTTTGCCATGTTGGCCAGGCTGGTAGGAAGGCTGCCTTATATTTAACCCTGCTCTCGGTTCTGATCGCCCATGACTCTCTATGTCCTGAGGTGGGCAGTATTGGCCGCCTTGGGTGGGGCAGGGGGTTCGTGGGTGGCCAGCAGGCTCTGGCTGCTCTCTCAGACCCTTCTCCTCCCTTTCCCCCTCCCCTGCCAACAGCAAGAGGAGAACCTACCCCCTCCCTCATCGCATTGCTTGTGTCTGCCTGAGCTCCTCTATAGCGTGCTCAAGCCTGCCGCATGCTTGGGCCACAGATGAACACAGGTTTTTCTTTTCTGCACTTCCCGCAGGCGAAGCTGGTCCGGTACATTTGTAAGCAGCGGCAGTGCAAGCTGAGCGTGGCTCCCAGCGAGAGGACCCCGGAGCTCAACAGCTACCCCCGCTTCAGCGACTGGCTGTACACCTTCAACGTGAGGCCGGAGGTGGTGCAGGTATGCAGGTCGGGGCTGCACAGGGGTAGGCATGAAGGACCAAGAAGAGGGCACACGCACAAACCGCAGGGCTGGCTTCCCCATGGCTAAGGGGTGATGCACTCTACTCTTGAGAAGGAGGATGGGGAGGGACAGCAGCAGCCAGGAGGGATCCAGGGTACATGTGGCTCGGACAGGCGCCCTGGGAGCTATTGCCTGATGAGCTAGGGCAGCGCCACGCTGGCCACTGATTTGTTCACTACACTTACAACAGTCAGCATTTCTGGAAGCATAGCTGCGTGGCAGACACTATGTTAAATGTTTCTGTGTTTTGTAAGACAGACAATCTCACTTCTCATGAAATCCTATAAGGAAATTACTATCATCGTTGCCATTTTATACGTGAGGAAAGTAAAGCACAGAACGGTGAAGTAAGTTATTTAAAATCACACAGCTAGTAAATGATAGCCTTGGAATTTGGAAACCAGAGTCTGAATTTAGTTTAGTCTTCAAACTGCTACAATATGCTGTCTTCCTTCCATTGTTCTCTCTGCCTGTCTATGTAACCTACCCACCTGCCAGCCAGCCAACTAACCAACCAGCCTGCCCTGATGTGTGCTGTGCCAGGTGCCAGGAGTGCAGGTCAGCTCTCATGGGGTGCAGGTCAATCCTACTTGGCAGGTGCGGTTCACCCAGTCAGATCTCATAAATCCCCTACTTCTACCCCAAAATTAATAATACTAGTTTTTGTTACTGTGTAAAAAGTAGCATGAATGCATAATATGTAGATACTTTGGAAACGGAGAAGGAAATAAATCACATGCATATTCTCTGCCACTCAGAAAATCTATGATCATCAAGGTTGGCGTTTTTTTTTTTTCCTCCCAAAACAGAAATCTTTTAAAAATTTCTATCTGGGCTGTCCTGTACGGTAGTCACAAGCCTCGGCTAGTCCAAATTAAAATGTGCCATAACTTCAAAGATACCAACTCATTAGAAATAAGTCATTAGTAGCTTTTTATATCTAGCATAAATGATGCTCCTGGATATATTAGGCTAAATAAAACATTATTAAAATTAATTTTCTATATTTTTACTTTTTAAAGTGTCACTTCTTGAAAATTAAAATCCGAGTATGTGGCTTGCATTATATTTCTGCTGAACAAAACTGGTTTAAACCATCCTGAATAAATTATGTCTTGTTCTTACCATTTGAAATGCGAACCAACATGTTTTCTCCACATTTTCACCCTTTTGTGGTATATTTGTTATTTATGTTTTATTGAACACCTATGACGTAGTACCAGGCAGAGGTCAGTTCCAGCCATTGGCTATGAGATCATAGTGTTTAATATTATTTATGAAGCAATTTGTATCATTAGGAATTTTCCCTAGGAGAGATTCCCAGATGAAAGTGATACCAACATCAAAGGTTCCATCATGGGGTGCGGGCGATTGGGGATACCTATGGGGGGGGGCTCAGTGCCAAGAGCTTTCTGCACCTCAGATGGTCCTGGAGCTGTCCCAGGCCCCCAGACCACTCATACCCGTGACTCTCAAGAAGCTGGCAGAAAGGACTGGGGTAGCGTGAGGTGAGGTGTAACTGCTATATGAGGCAGAGGTTCCTCACAGTCAAATATACCTTCAGATGTCATGTACAATGAGCTACAGTCTCCATCCATCTCCCCACCCGCCTGCCTGCCCAGCAGTTTTCTGCCTATAGGAAGGTGATCAAACGTGTAATGTTGAGTTACTGATTTAAAATCATGAGGGCCAGGCGCGGTGGCTCAAGCCTGTAATCCCAGCACTTTGGGAGGCGGAGGCGGGCAGATTGCTTGAGTTCAGGAGTTTGAGACCAGCCTGGCAAACATGGTGAAACCTGTCTCTACCAAAAATACATAAATTAGCCAGGTGTGGTGGCACGCACCTGTAACCCCAGCTACTTGGGTGGCTGAGGCAGGAGAGTCACTTGAATCTGGGAGGTGGAGGTTGCAGTGAGCTGAGATTGTACCACTGCACTCCAGCCTGGGTGACAGAGTGAGACCCTGACACACACAAACACACACATGCACACACACACACAAAATAAAAAGAATAAAATAATAAAATCATGGACTTGGAGATTATGAAGAGTTGAGTGGTCCCTCAGCCCCCCACGCATTCTACCTTGTTGCCGTCCCACCACCCTCTGCCCCTCCCCTCCCTAAGAGCTCAGAGACAGAAAGCAGCTTCTGCTCACACTTCCGTCCTCAGCTTACGGTGAGGACATGAGGACTCTATGTCAGCCCCAGAGCTAGTAGCAGAGACATCCTTAAGATTCAGACCCAGCCATGCTGGACTCCAGAGGGCCCTTCACTTCTTTCTCCGGTCCTAAAACATCTTTTGCGGATAGCTTAGCTTCCCAAAGGATTTCCCTCTAGAGATCTGAAATGTGTAGGGGACCCAGCTTTATCTATGTCCACCTTTGAGAGAGGGGCCAGGAGTTCTGGGGCAGAGGCCAGTACCATGGAGGTCAGGTCAGCCGCAGGGGCTGCTTTGGCTTCTGGACAGCTCTGTGGTGATAGCTGGGACAGGGGTCTTCCAGCCAGGCCCAGAGGTATAGGCGATACTGAATCAGGTAACGTTTGAAGCATGAAGTTATGAGTGAAGCAACAGAGCTTGGTGGTCACTGAGGGGCAAGCTCATTTGTATCCAGGGATCAGGCAGGCCGCAGAGCCCAAAAGCCAGAGAGGGTAGGCAACCAAGATGTCACTTGGAGTGGGGGACTGGAGTGGATGCCTGGGTGGAGAGAGCTCTGTGGCATGCTGGAGTCAGGGCACAGCAGCAGGAGCACTCCAGCGTCCAGTGACTTCTCCAGCTGGAGATGAAGAAGCATCTCAGAAACTAACGTGTTTCGAGCAGGGCTCTTACTTTTCCCTGGCTATTGACATACACGTTTTCTTCCCACCCCGTCTTCCCATCCCAGTAAATGGCAGCATTGTCTACTAGTTGCCTAAGCCAAAAACCAGGACTGGTCCCTGCTTCTTCCCTTGCTCTTCCCTTGCTCCAGGCCCTGTGGCTCTCCTGCAAGGCATACTCACTCCTCACCTCCGGCACCGTGGTCCAGGCTGCTGTTGCCTCCTGCAGAACCTCGCAGCGGTACCTTCAAGATTTCTGGTTTTTTTTTCCTCCCAAATCTCATGTAAGTTCCTGGGCTATGGCCAGAGTATTCTAAAGCCTAGAAGGAAAAGGCTATTGCCTTTAGTAAACCCAGCTTCAGCTCCTACGGACTGGGGAGAGGGCTACCGTGGTTCAGTTCTGCTTCTAGGAGTTTCTCCTTGGCCATGTGTGGAAGCCTAGTGATGGGGGAACCCCGAATTTGAGCAGCTCCCCAGGGCTTGGGCTCCAAGGGCTGGCCCCAGGGGTGTGGGCCTATTTTATTCTGTTTCTTAACCCAGACAGTTGTTTGGACTCTGACTCAATACTCACGGCTGCCCCTGCCCACCGCCCTGGCCCTGATGGATTCTGTGTGCTTTCAGTTGGAATTGGCTCTGTATGTTCTGCCCATCAAAGATAGGTGCAGTATTCAGGAGCCAAAGTCCAAACAGCATTAAAAACCCATGCCTGGCAGAGAGAGAATCTTTTGATTTTTTTAACCCATTTATGCCGGAGGGTACAATTTTTTGCATTTTTGCAATCAGACCTTGGCAGTGACCTTCAGCGGTAGGATATAAATAATTCCCATGTACTTAGCATTCCAATAATGGCACACTAGGCATAAGTGGGTTATTGTCATCTAAAACAGAGGTCCCTCCGCAACCCCTGGGCCACTGACAGGTACCTGTCCGCTTGGCCTCTTAGGAACTGGGCCACACGGCAGGAGGAGTGTATTTACAGCCGCTCCCCATTGCTTGCACTCGCATTACCACCTGAGCTCCACCGGCTGTCAGATCAGCAGTGGCATTAGATTCTCATAGGAGTACAAACCCTGCTGTGAACTGCGCACGCCAGGGACCTAGGTTGTGTGCTCCTCGTGAGAATCTAATGCCTGATGACCTGTCACTATGTCCCATCACCCCCACATTGGACTGTCTAGTTGCAGGAAAACAAGCTTAGGGCCCCCACTGATTCTATATTATGGTGAGTTGTATAATTATTTCATTATATGTTACAATGTAATAATAATAGAAATAAAGTGCGTGATAAATATAATGCACTTTAATCCTCCCGAAACCATCCCCCAGCTCCCTGTCCCTGGAAGAATGATCTTCCACAAAACCAGTCCCTGGTGCCAAAAAGGTTGGGGATCACTGATCTAAACCACTGTTTATTTTCTTAAATAAACTTTTGACATTGGAATCATTTTAGATTTGCAGAGAAGTTGCGGGGATGTACAGAGAGTTCTTGTCTGTACCCCTCACCCAGTTTCCGCATCATTAATGTTATCGTGACTGGGGTGCCTTTGTCAAAACTGAGGAAACAACACTGGTATATTGCAATGAATGAAACTCCAGACTATTTGGGTTTCACCAGTTTTCGCTTTACTGTCCTGTCTTCTAGGGTCAGTCCAGGCACCACATGCTCTACATGATTTTAATTTGTCATTTCTTTCCAGTTGCCTCTGCTCTGTGACAGTTTCTCAGTCTTTCCTTACTTTTCATGACCTTGACACTACTTTATTTTTTGGAAGTGAGCCCTCCCTTAGGATTGGGGGACATGGGGGGCAGGTGGGTTAAGCTCCATCTTCTCCGGGGGTGTATCTACACAGACTATTTGGAACTTTTCTGTAGGAGAGAGTTGTCTTTTTTCCTCCATTTATTTATTCATTCAGTCATTTATTTATATCAGTATAGGCTCATGTCTTTTTCTTTTACACGTCGGGTTCTAGTCCAGTACTACATAATTCATTTTGTTGCTCGAATTCTTCCAGCTTTGGCCATTGGGAGTTCTTGCAGGTTTGCTCCTGCATCCTGTGACATGCCCCATCCTTGAGTTTTGTTTGGGGTTTGTGTGTGTATGTGTGTGCGTCCGTGTGTGTGTGCTCGTGCACGTGTGTGTGCACGTGTGTGTGTGTTGAGCACTTCTTTGCTTTCTGACACTACAATATGCTGCAGCCTCCTTTTATTTTCTAACCTCACTTCTAGAATCAGTTAGGCCTCCAGGGAGCCTGGTGAGTCATTTGCTCTGCTTTGTTTTGTTTTACTTTTATTGTTTTTATTTTTTTAAAACTGTGGTGAAATACACATAATTGACCATTTTAATCATTTCTAAGTTTTCAGTTCAGTGACATTAAATACATTCACATTGTCGTGCAGCTGTCACCACTGGAATGTTTTCGTCTTCCCAAATGAACCATTGCTTTTATTAGAAGAGATGTGTTTATTGTAGGGGACAAAGGAGGTAAAGTGAAAGAAAACTGCTGCGTCTCCACTTCCCTGAAGCCTGCTCATCTTTCTGGACATGTTCTAGCCCTGCATTCCTCTGTGTGTTATCTCTTTTGTACACATGAGATCAGACCAGATATCTGGTTTTGCAACCTGCTCTTTCCCCTTACTGATCTGTATTTCCATGGTTACAAACACCGCTACCAAGAACATCTTTGTGTACCTGTATATTTCTACAGGGAAAAAATCCTAAAAGTGAACTTGCTAGGCTGAATTTTAATGGCTATTGCCAGAGTGTCCTTTAAAATACAATAAGACAATAAAAGCAGTATTTTTCTTCACAATTTTATTTTTATTTGTTTGTTTATCTATTTATTGAAGACAGGGTCTTGCTCCATTGCCCAGGCTGGAGTGCGGTGGTGCATCCCAGCTCACTGTAGCCTCAATGTCCCGAGCTTAAGTGGTCCTCCAGCCTCAGCCACCCAAGTAGTTGGGACTGCAGATGTGTGCATCACCACACCTGGCTACATATATATATTTTTGGTTTTTGTAGAGGCAGGATCTCTCTACGTTGCCCAGGCTGGTCTCAAACTCCTGGGCTCAGGCTCTCCTCCTACTTCAGCCTCCCAAAGTGCTTGGATTACAGATGTGAGCCACCATACCTGGCCGGCTCAACTTTTTAATGAGACTCGTTCTGGGTGTACTGGACCAGACAGTAAACTGCATGTATACCTTTTCCAAATGTGTACTTGGCTAGGCAGTAGTCAAGATCCCCAGTACACCCCTGTTCCTGTCCCTGTGTGTTTCCCAAGAAATTCCATAGGGCCATGCCCACAGAAGAAGACTCAGAGAGGCAGAAGAGGGAGCAGGGTCCCTGGGCATGTTAAATGGTTGGTGGGGTGCAAGGCCCAGATTCCAGCCTGCCTGGTCCTGTCTCAGGAATCCCTGTAGGGTTCCCAGGTCTTTATGGGGTGATGTGGCCTCTGCTATGTCCAGACTGGCCTGGTGCCTTGGAGGCTAGAAGTAAAGTTGCATTTTCTCCCTGGCCAGCCTGCCTTAGACCTTAGCCCTCCTGTCGTTTAGGAAGCTAGAGAGTCCCCAAAGGGCCAGTAAGACAGCCCAGCTCACATGGAGCCGGAGGTGTGCCAAGGTCCTGCCAGTGCCCTCATGGGACAGCCCTGATCCAGGTCTGCGGGGAAACGAACTTCCCTTTGTCAGGCTTCAGAAGGGACCTAAAACCCAACAGGATCTCCAGAAACCTGGCCTTGGGGGTCTCTGTGGGGCAGCTGGTCTGACTTGGAGGGTACTAGAGCTGGACCCCTCTGCCTGACCCTGAAGTTTGGCCTGGAGAGAAATCTCCTCCAAGGTAGGTCAGACTGCAGAGATCGGCACCCTGAAGGAATAGTTCCCACTATGTGTGAGAGATTTGGACCCAAAAGCGCCACCGGCATCAGGAGGAGTCCTGGGGCGTCAGAGGAGGCCAGGAAGTCATGGCATCTGTCCCCTCTTCCCAGGGAAGAATTAGGCACAGCATGCTCACTTGGTGCTGGTGTGGCCTCTGGAGACCGGCCACTGTGGTGGGCACTGCAGGGAAGTAACTCCACCTACAGGTAACCCTACCCACAGGTAACACTACAGGTAACCCTGCCTCCCAGAACCACTATCCGGTGGAAGCAGTATGGAGCTGCATGGCCATGGCCGTGGTTGACCCAGGCAGGACCTGAGATTCTACGGGTATCTAGAGTGGGCCTCTCTGCCTTTTACACAACGTGAGATCTTGGGCAAGTGACTTCATCTCTCTGGGCCTCAGTTTATCCAGATGAGAAATGATGGATTAAGTGGCTTTTTAAGTCCTTTTCTCAGATGGCTGCTGCTTCTGGACAGCAGGGGAGCCTAGAGTAGGGGGAGTTCTGTCAGGAAGATGGTTGGGAGAGACCATGTGGAGCAGCGCCTTCCCTTGAACCTTCCGGATGGCGCATCTGCCCTCCCGTAAGCGGTGTACCACGCGCCCTTCTCGAGGTAGGTCATCATGTGCTTTTCCCGCTGGCTCCTGTGTAGTTTGAGTGTAGCATTTGCAGCTCTGCCGCACAGACCAGAGACAATGTTTTCACTCTTGTCCCCTGTTCCCCCAAGTCAGGCTTCTCTCCCATGGATTTTGGGCAAAGCCTTCTTGTGTGTCTTCACCCATTTTTTTTTTACATGTAGCCCCCACAAGATGTGATCAGGTATCCGTTGTTTCTGAGAGATGGGAGTTTTAAACGTTTCAACACTAAACAAGCACAGAAGCTTAGAAAGCAAGCAAAGGCCCTCCTCCTCTTTCACTTCCCAGGGGCAGCACCTTGCTAACAGGTTGGTGGGTGCACCTGCCAGATGTCCTCATGCATTTTATGGGCACTTAAAATGATGTGCAAATGTACTCCCTTCTCTCTCCCTCTCTTTTTGTTTGCTGAAATGATATCATACAATAGATATCATTTTGCAGGTTTTCAGTCTAAATGTCATCTCTGTTATCCATAAAAATTCAGGTTATCCTTCTTTAATAGAAGAGTAGTAAGACGCACAGTTTCTTCAGGGTATGATAGGAATGCCTGTGTCTGAGTGGTGCCCACGTGCTCACAGACGCGCACACAGTGACATCAGGCATCTTGGTGGTTCAGGTGGCTCAGCACCTGAATGAAGATAAGAACCCATGCCCAGAAGAGGCAGGGTGCCCCGCTGCAATGCCTGGTGCAGGGGAGGCCCTGGCAAATACTTACCGGGTGAAGGACTGTATGGAAGTCACTGTAGGACAGAGGTCAGGATGCCAGACTTGAAAACAGGTCTCTTTCAATATCCGTGCATCTGTTTGTCTTTCTGTCTGGATTTTTTGCTTTGGAAGGGAACAAGATCTGTGAAGTCTGTGTTTCCTTTTGCTAACCTGGAGGTGTGAGGGACCCCAGCATCTGTGCAGTCAGTACCTGAAGATGACATGCCCAAGGACTGCCCCCCGAGACCTCTTTGAGTTCTCTGCTGACCTTCACTCTTCATGGCTTCATGACTAGGACCTTTATTTTTCCCTTAGGAGACGCAGACTGTGTCTGCAGCCGTCTGTGTCTGCAGCCGTCTGTGTATATATAATCTCCTTCCTTTTCCATGTTGCTTTCCTAGGGGCCATCCCTGCAGGGTTATCTAAATACCATTTCCGCTTTTGTCTTTTGGTTGGATAGTGTTTGCGGTCTTAAAGTTTCCAGGAAGTAATGCCTTTTCTGTTAGAGGAAGAGAGAGGGGATAGATGTGGGTGTGGTCACACAGCACAGCAGCTGCACCTCCAGGCGCCGGGTGTGGCTGAGGTGGCCCTGCTCGGGTTTCTTTCTGTTCCCACCTGAGTCAGACGTCAGCCCTCTGCGGCTGCGTGCCTGCTGCGGTGCTGTGTGCCGTACCTTTGGTTTCTTCTCTCCTCTCTGTCTGTAGATGTTGGAGACAGAACTTGGGCGACACCTCCATGTGTTTGCCCAACCACTAGACCTTCATCTAGAGCAGCACTGTCCAAAATGTGGCATTGTCCATCAGCATGGTAGCCATTAGTCACATGTGTCTTGGGGGCCCTTGAAGTATGTGTTGTGCAACTGAGAAACTGAAATTTACATTTTATTGTAATGAATTTTAATTTGAATACGCATCTGGCTATGGCTGCATTGGGCAAGGCCGTGAGATGAGAGCTGAGATGCTAAGACACCTTCCCCTGCCCCAGGAGTGCACTGGCTGAGATGAAACAGGAAGTGAGAGCGGGGCACCAGTTGCCCTGATGGCTCTGGGTTGGGATCTGTTGGAGCCAGCAGGCAACATCCTGGGTGGTCAGGGAAAGACGGCTGTCCGGGAAGGGCAAGAGCATACCAGGTGGAGGGAAGAATATCTGCAGAGACCCTGAGGATGAGGAAATCAGAGCCATCGTCCTGGGAAGCACATGAGGAGGAGTCTGTGAGGAGCCTGGCAGGGAGCGGGGTGGATTCCTACAGCTCTCCCTGTGTGCGGTGTAGGGGTTGGGGCCTCTCTGGGGGGCTCATGGAAGTGTGTGTGAGAGAGGGGGAGGAATTCCAAATGAACATTATAATTGTTTAAAGGAAAATAAAACTCCTATCGAGAAGACTGCATTCACATGGATATGGGCTGAGAGTGAGGGGTGAGGGGCACCGCCTCCCACGTGGCTGGAGGGTGGAAGGGCCGGGATAGGAAATGAGATGGGAGCGAGCTAAGAGGCAGGGCCCCGCCCCGCTTCCGGACATTTGGAGTCCCACACTGGCTGTTTCCAGCTGCCCCTGCCCCACAGGTTACATCTAAAAGTCACAGCTTCATGTTCTGGCTGCAGCTGGGGAAATGATTTCAGAGCCTGCTGGCATGAAGCCATTTTTTTTTTCTTTAGCCATTTCCCGGTTGGAAGTTGTTGAAAGGAAGTGGCACGCACTGCCTGGGAGCAGTTCTAGCTGGGAGAGGTGGGTGCTGCAGAGTCTGGGATTCCAGGGCGAAAGCCACAGGTTCCCTGGAATAAGCTCTTGCTGCTGGTGGTTCCTGAACTGAAGATGCAGGCAGATCTGGTAAGGGGATTTCTGTTTTGATCCTGACTGGCCATGTTTCTCTTCCCCTCTCCTCCGTCCTTGTGTTCCTGTGTTTTCACCGAGGCCTTCTCCCGGGGACGGGGAGAAAGCTGCCTGACTCCTGCCACCGTTTTGGTTTCCTGGTGGCTGGGGATGGCTGGAGTCTGTGTGGGCACCAGGAGTGTAGGCTGTGTGAGGCAGGAGGATGCGTGAGATCGAAACAAGGAAAGTGAGCCCGTGTGTGGCTCCTGGGGCGCAGCTTGAGTGGGCATGACTGTGACCCTCGTTCCTAGCTTCTCCTTCCCACCCCTCCTCCCGTTCACCCCACACTCTCTCTTTGAGAGCCAGAGGCCCAGCTGTCCTAACAACCATGCTCTTTGGCAATTGGGAGCCTCCCCAGGAAGCAGCACACACCCTGACCCGGACTCCTGGAGGGATCTGTGCCCATGTGCGAGCCCAGCAGCACAGGCTGCCTTGGTATCAGCCCAGGGGGTGCTGGGCCACACAGCTCCGCACTTAGGATGGGGAAATGGAGGCAAGTGGTGGACTGGCATGCCTGTGTCACCCAGCCAGTGAGGGGAGGAGCTGAAGTTGGAGCATGGAAGGAAGGGGCAAGCTACAAGGCCAGCATTTTATAGATGTCATCCTGTTTCATCCTTATCCCTGGGGCAGAGAGAGGGAGATCTGATGATCCCCTGCAAGCTGATGGCAAGGTGAGGGTTCAGACCCAGGTCCTTGTACTTCCTTCTCACACACAATTTTATCATCTAATATCTTACCCAGAGTAGCCCAGTCTGGGGCTACTCTACGGTATGTAGTTGTGTAAATGAATTGACTGCCTGCCTTTGTGTGTGTGTGTGTGCGTGCACGCGTGCATGTGTGTGTGTGTGTATGTGTGTGTGCGCGTGCGTGCATGTGTGTCTTTCTGTCTCTCTTCCCCCCTCGTTTCTTCTTTACATTCACTCATTACTCATATGCACCCATTGATCACTTACCTTTAGCCTGGAACCCTGATTAATTATCACAGAGGATTAATTGATGAGCAAAATGGTCTGTCCTGGAAGCTTACAGCTAGTGTGATGCACATGTCTGCAAATAACCAGGGTGCACACCTGAGTGGCGGCCCCAGGGAGGGGGGAAGGGATGAAGCATGGTCAGGTACAGAGCTGAGGTCCTATGTCCATTCAGTTATTTATTCACTCCCTGAGTGTATACCTAGCACCCGTGTGCTCGGCACTGTTCTAAGCACTGAACCTGAGTTCCCGTCCTTCTGGAACTGGCAGACATCACTCTCTCCGACAGATGAAGTCGTTAATTTTTCTAATCTTGAGCCAAAGGTACCCACTTTTCATTTTCAGAGTGGGGGTTCCCCTGGTTTCATGAAATCTGAAAAATCATGCGCATGAATGTCCTGCTTAGTCCTGTACTGCTTAGTGTGTGTTTGTTTGCTTGTGGCAGGGTCTCGCTCTGCCGCCAGGCTGGAGTGCAGTGATGCAATCTCGGCTCACTGCAACCTCCGCCTCCCAGGTTCAAGTGATTCTCGTCCCTCAGCCTCCTGAGTAGCTAAGACTACAGGAACGTGCCACCACACCAGCTAATTTTTGTATTTTTAGTAGAGACGGGATTTTTTCCATGTTGGCCAGGCTAGTCTTGAACTCCAGACCTCAAGTCATCTGCCCGCTGTGTCCTCTCAAAGTGCTGGGGTTACAAGTGTGAGCCACTGCGCCCAGCCTTGCCTGGTGTTTTTGATTAATCCTTTGGATTTCTGGGCTGCCCAGTCCAGTGAAAACTGACTAGACTGGAAGCACCATGCTGGTGGGGACCTGGCCGTTTCCTTCACAGCTCTGTTCCCAGTGCCTGGCATGTGGTGGGTGTTCTTGTTGAATGACTGGTTTCAAATAAGAGTATCCGAAGACTTTTGGTCTCTTGGGCCAAGGTGTCTCAGGAGCTCTCATCTGGGCCGGTGAAGGTTGCATTACAAGGATCTCTGGGGAGGGTGAAGACGAGGTGGCAACAGGCTGGACTTGAGCAGGACTGTGTGCCCGTAGCCCTGCCATGAGACAGTTGTGGTATAGCGTGTGCCTGAGCCCCCTCTGGGGGACTACGTGGTCCTGAGCAGTCAGCTTGTGCTTGTTGCCTCCTCCTCCTGGGACCACCTGAAAGGCAGGATTGCTCTAGAACAGATCTGACTGGCCAGATATCACTGGGGAACATTTATGTCAACACTGCACTGTTTTAACTATTATAAAGCAGCAATGTCTTCTCTTACTACCCTTTGAAAAAATGGCACATACATTTCAATGGCCCTCCTCCTAGCTGTGTACCTTTAGGGAGGCCACAGGATTGGAAAACAAAATTGTTTGAGTGTCACCTCTGGAAGTAAATGGTCTTGGAGGCAGACACAATTCTGACAAAATTCTTCCTTTGCCACTTGCCAGCCTTCTGACCTTGGACAGGTCCCTTGACTTTTCTGAGCCTGCTTATTGTCTTCCAGCTGCTCTTACTGGAAACCTGGGAGTGTTTCTGATTCATTCTGCTTCCTCAATGCCCATGTGTAATCAAATAGCAAATCCTACTGACCCTCTGTCCAAGTACGGGTCTCAGGTCCCTCTGCGTCCCTTTTCCATCGCTGCCACCTCCCTGATCCTGACTGGGGACTGTTGCGATTTCCCGTGCCACTCCCTATATCCACTCTTTGCCCTCTTCATTTCATTCTTCATGAGCAAAGGGTGATTTTAGCAAATCCGATTATCTCAATCTCACTTTCCTACTTTTTCTTTTTCCTTTCCTGTTTCCTTTCCTTTCCATTTTCCTTTTCTTTCTTTTGCTGCCCAGGCTGGAGTGCAGTGGTGCAATCAGGGCTCACTGCAGCCTTCAACTCCTGGGCTTAAGCTATCCCCCTTCCTCCCCAGTAGCTAGGACTACAGGTGAGGACCGCCATGCACAGCTATTTTTTTGGAGATTGGGTCTCGCTCTGTTGCCCCAAGGTGGTCTCAAACTCCTGGCTCCAAGTAATCCTCCCACCTTAGCCTCCTGAAGTGTGGGGATTACAGGCGTGAGCCACCGAAGCCGGCTAGACAGTTCTGAGTTAAGTATTCCGTCAGTGTCTTGTTACACTTAGCACAAAATCCAATCCTTCACCTACTTCGAGGCCTCTTAATTTCCGGTATCTGCCACCGTCTTCCATGTCATCCCCTGCCTCTCCTCACTCTGCCACCGGCAGGAGAACCCATCAGATGGTTTCCTGTCTTAGCCCAGGGCCTTTGTATCTTCTGTTTCCTCTGCCTGGAAGTTGCTGTACCTTGTGGCTGGTGCCATCTCATCCTCTGACCGGGACTTAGAGGTCAGCTCTTGAGAGAGGCCACCTTGTCTAAGCTTAGAGGCCTGCCATGTCTGCCACTTTATCAGCGTGCTCTTTCCTTTTTAGGACTCATTCATAAACTCCAATTACATATTTTAACTATATCTTTTATTTGTTTTTTATTCTATGGTTCTTGTTTGAATGTAAACTCCCTAAGGAAAAAGACTATTTTATTCACTTTTGTATCTCCTGTGCTAAGTGCCTGGCACACAGTTGGTATTCAGTAGCTTTTGTTTTTTGAGATGGAGTTTTGCTCTTGTTACCCAGGCTGGAGTGCAATGGCACAGTCTTGGCTCACTGCAACCTCCACCTCCTGGATTAAAGCGATTCTCCTGCCTCAGCCTCCCGCGTAGCTGAGATTACAGGAGCCCGCCACCACTCCGGGCTAATTTTTTTGTATTTTTAGTAGAGATGGGATTTCACCATGTTGGCCAGGCTGGTCTCAAACTCTTGGCACCAGGTGATCTGCCTGCCTTGGCCTCCCCAAGGGTTGGGATTACAGGCATGAGCTATGGCGTTTGGCCTTCAGTAGCTATTTGGTGACTAGATGAGATGGATAGATGGACAAATGGAAGAACGGAATAGCACCAGGGTCATAGTAATTACTTAATAGAAGCTATTATATTCTCCCACTCCAAGTTAGAACTTTTTCATAGCAAGTTCAGATACCTGTTGGATTAAAACAGAGACTTAGCAGTTTAGGCAATACAAATCCAAGGAAATTTGCATGCAGGGGCTCAGATGATGCCATTAGGATGTGCCTGTGGGACAGGCTTACTCCACATGACAGGTATGAATGGCACAGGCAGCTGAACCTCACTACCTTCTTCTATATTCATGCTTGTCAATGAAGGCCTGCTTCCCTGGGTTGAAAAATAGCTGAAAAATCCCAGAGAAGGCTCTGATTGGCTTGGCATTTTTCACATGCTCATACTGTAACCAATCACTGGGCTAGGAAAAGGGAAGATCCACCCCCCCCCCCAACTGCACCACTCCTCCACCCCCCACCCGCAATTGGCTCAGAAGGTTTAACCTTGGTGGAGAGGCCAGGCCTGAAGGGTCAGGGCCACCTGTGCTCAGGAAATGCATTCTTGGAGGAAAGACAGCCCTGCTAACAGAAGACAGAGATCTGTAAAAACTGTTCCTCCTTCAGAGATGATTTGTCAGAGGCTTTGCAGCTCCACAGGAAGGGTCTGCAGAGATCATGTTTCTAGAATACAATAGGTGAGCCCACCCTCCAGTTTTTGTTTTTAATAACATTTCTCATTTTCTTCACTATGAAATCAATGTTTATTTTAGAAAATAATAGAAAGGCAAGGAAAACCCTACTCAGAGGCAACCATTGTCTCTTAGCTTTTTAGGTGTTTTCTTAATATCTCGTAATTTTCATATATGTTTATTTTCAAAATGTGTAAAGTATAGAAAACAATAACAGCTACACCCTTTATTATGGTTTGCACCGTAATCTTACTACTCAGAGGGAACACTGTAAACCGTTTGATACATTTCCTTCCAGTCAGTCAACTTTGCTGGCCTTCTCTTTTTCTTTTTCACTGTAGTTTATTTATGAATTTATGCTGTAATTCTTTAGCAGGCACTCCCATTGTGCCTGGGACTGAGCTGTGAGCTTTACATGGAGTCTCATTCAGTCCTCCCAGTAACTGTATGAGGAGACAATGTTTTTATCCTCAGTTTAAAATAGGGATGGAGAAACTAAGTTAATTGTCTCTTACCTGAGGTCACCTAAATGTTAAGTGGTAGAGCTGGGATTCATATCCAGGAATGGGTCATGAAATACATACTCTCTGTCCCTCTCTCTCTAAATTGTCTTACGTAGGACCATGTCATACATGCCCTCTCTAATGCCTGAGCATCTTTCCTTTATTACTTTATTATTAATTATTATTGTTATGTTTGTTTATTTTTGAGACTGTGTCTCGCTCTGTCACCCAGGCTGGAGTGCATTAGCACAATCTTGGCTCACCCTCCATCTTTTGGCCTCAAGCAGTCCCCCGACCTTAGTCTCTGGAGTGGCTGGGACTACACTAACGCCACCACACCTGGCTAATTTTTTTGTATTTTTGGTAGAGACAGGGTTTTGCCATGTTGCTCAGGCTGGTCTCACACTCCTGAACTCAAGCAGTCCGCCTGCCTCAGCCTCCCAAAGTTTTGGGATTACAGGTGTGAGCCACTGCACCTGGCCATTAATTATGATTTTAAAGCAGCATCCTGTAAATCTTAATTATGAACATCCATTGTAGGAAGTTTAAAAATACAGAGAAGTTTGAAAATTAAATAAAACCCCCACATAACCCTGCCAGCCACTGATAGCCAGCACATAACTGTTTCTACATGTATTTTTTTCATTTGCATGGACTCAAGTTCACGGTTTTTGGGGTAGACCTCTAGGAGTTTTGACAGGCAAGCATCCTTTTTAAGGCTGTCTCACGAGCCATCCCAGGCATCTGCTGCAGTTCACAGGGTTCTCCCTGTCAGTCTCCACACCACCCACCCCAAGCATGTGAGACGCTGGAGGGTCTTGGGGGCAGCTGGAGTTCACGTGGAGCTGGGGGTTCCCCAGGTGATTCATTGGAAGGAGGGAGGTGACAGTGTTCTTATTGACTTGGGTCCTATTTTTTGGAGGGAGGTGGCAAGTCAGGGAAAACCTCTTGGTGGCCTGGTATCCTGGACATCGTGGGCACCTCGTCCCAGCCCCTGCTGCAGAGCCTGCTGGAGACTGCGTGTCTCCCACCCAGCACCTGCCCCGGGAGGTATGTGCTGACTCTCCAGCTCCCAGGCACAAACTATTTTTGGCTGCAGTGACTGTTTACTACAGTCTTGAAAACAGAAACCCCCCTCCCTGCCTCCTTCTTCCCTGGGACACTGCACTGGGGGCCAGGGCTGCTGGGGACCCTGGGCTTGGGCCCTCTCGCCATGCATCGCCTGTGGAGCTGGGTGATGGCCAAGGTGTCCAGGGGCACAGGGCCCCCACCTCTGGGGATGCCAAGAGAAGCCCAAGGCATGAGCCCACCTGGGCTGGAGGATTATGAGGTAGGCACGGGGGTCTGGGCCCAGGAGGCGTTCCCATAGCTCCCTAGAGCTGGGTCCATTTGCTGGGCTCTGAGTCCCTGCTTTGCTGACTGGCTATAGAACACTTGTGGAGAAGTCGCATGTTGGGGTAGAAGGTGCTTCTGTTTCATGACTCTATTCCCCGTCTTCTGTGTGTAGGGCCTTTAGGGATCAGTTAGAATCTTCCTGAAATAGATCCTCCCATTCTTCTAGTGAATGGTGTTTGGTCATTTCCTGCTTTTGAGTAGGACACACTTGTTCCGAGCATGCTGCTTTTACAGGGAGCATAAGCACATGGAGCTGTATGGGCTGATCCAGCCCTGCCTCTCCGTGCTTCTGGTTGACCAGGCCAGGAAGGCCGATTGTTATAGAGACTGTGAATGCTGACTTTATGGTCACACAGACCAAGGTCCATATCCAGGCTCTATTACTCAGGGCCTGCTGTGTCTTCAGGTCAGTAACTTCATCTCTCTGAAGCTCTCAGTTCCTTAGCTACCAAGCAGTTGTGCCCAGGCCACTTACAGAGTGGTGATAATACCAAGAGTTGTTATTTTTATGATTAGACTGATTGTGAAAGGGGAAGTATGTCGAGAAGCTGTGTAAGAATCCAGGCACCACGGCCCTGAGTGTCTCAGGACCTGGGTGTTAGGGTGTCGCTGGTGATGTGGGATCTGTTTCTAACTTTCAAAAAGAAGAGAAGTGCATTGTCACCAAAGTGGGAGTAGGGCTCACATCTGTAATCCCAGCACTTTGGGAGACCAAGGCAGGTTTGCTTGAGGCCGGGAGTTCAAGACCAGCCAGACCAACATAGTGAGACCTTGGTCTCTTTAAAAAAAAATGAGTAAGTGATAGTGGGTAGGGGTGGACAAGAACATAGACTTGAGGAGTTCTGCCCATCTGCCACCTTCTAAGCCACTGAGGCGTTAGGGCCTGGCCAGGCTCCAGGTGAGGCCGCGAGCCCAGAGCAGCATTGCTTCTGGATTGCATGGGGCTCTGGGCCCACAAGGCACTCATGTGGCTTGGCATCCCTTAGGCAGAGGGAGGTGATCCTCAGGGCAGACCTCAGAGAGATCTTGACCTTGGCTCCCTTCTTGGACTAGCTCAGAAAACCTGGAAGGAATGAAACCTTTGCACTTGGGCAGGGAATGCCTGCTGGAAACTGGCATACCCTCCTAGGGGCATGGTATATCCTGGCATTGATTTATGGCAAGTGGGTCTGGACACCTGGATCCTGGTCCTGGCACCATTGTTTGCGGTGATGCAGGCAGGTTTCCTCCTCTATAAAATGAGTGCTGACTAGATAGTCCCTGAGTTCTCTTTGGAGCTGATCTTTGACCTCAGCAGAGAAGGGGTTTCTTCCCAACCCCTTGAGGAGCCGTTAGCCCCTTTCGTGCCCCTAGAACCTTGTGGCTGTGGCATTGGTCTCCCCAGCTCCTCCTTGGCCGTCTGCTCAGGGGCTCTGTTGAGCTCCCACAGCTTCGACGCCTATTGCTGCTGTGGGGCAGCAGTTGTTTTCAAGGTTTCTGGAAAACCACAGAGAGGCGCTCCTGAGAGGCCTGTCTGCTAGTCGGATCCCCATGGAGCAGCTCCGAAACCTGACAGCTCTTGTTCCCAGGCACAGGAGCCAGGTTCTCTTGTCTCCAGCTCTGGGCTCACTTCCTGCAGCCCGGCTCATCCCTCATCTGAAGGGACAGACAGATGACCCCAAAGGACAGACCTCATGTACTGGACACTGGGGCATGTCCCTCTGGTGGAGGGCATCTGTGATTTGGCTCCTGGCCCCACAGGGGACCCACCAGACTCCAAGACTGGTGCCCCGAGGCTTGTTTGACAGTCTGGGTCCTTTCTGGTGCCAGGGCCCTCCCTGGCTGAACTCCGAGCTCTTGCCCTGCATATGTGGAGGAGGAGGGGACTCGTCTCACCATGCTCTTTTCAATGATGTGTCCGAGCAGGGGAGAATGGGGAGGGGGAACAGTAAAGATGCTGGGGACATGGCCATACCCGGGAACTCCTGTTTCGTTCTAGCCACGCCTGGCACCCTGCACCCTCTGCATAGGATTACCGTATCCCAGTTTCCCGGCAACAGTCCCAGCTTAGGCCTGCTGCCAGGACTCTGCCTGTTTTAGAGGAAAAGTGTCCTGTTGGACAGCACGTCCTCTACTCACCCTCCCCTGTAGCCCCCTCCTCACCCAGCTGCCACCCCAGAAAAGGACTCTGACCCTGGGCCCTCAGCTCCAGCCCCTGCGCATAGCCCTATTTTGGGCAGGGAATGGCTTTCTTATTTGCCGGTCCCCTAGAAGTTTAGTGTTTCTCAAGGGTTGACACAGCTCTTTGGCTCACCCTCCCATGTTCCATCCTGACCCCACTTTTCCTTTTGAATGTTCTTTAAATATATATATATATACATATATTTTTTTTTTGAGACGGAGTTTCACTCATGTTACCCAGGCTGGAGTGCAATGGCGCGATCTCGGCTCACCGCAACCTCTGCCTCCTGGGTTCAGGCAATTCTCCTGCCTCAGCCTCCTGA
>NW_016108212.1:43291-87309 GCF_001604975.1 Cebus imitator | reverse complement strand
TCTACATTTTGGGAGCAATTGGGGGATGCACCAGTGCCCGAAGCTGGAGTACATGTGTGTGCTCCTCTAATACGGGACATGTCTGGCCATTTTCACACGGCAGCCTGGGTTTAGAAATGTGTGTTGATGATGCAGAGAAAGGTGACAAGATGCAGGCCACTAATGGCAGATGTGGGCCTGCCCGCAAGCCTGTCCTGACTGCATGCTGGGGTCAGGCGGGATGTGGGAAAGGAGGAGCAGCCAGGCCCAGGGCCACCAGGAAGCCCTCACACTGCTTGGACACACCAATGAAAAGAGCATGGTGAGTCGAGTCCCCTCCTCCTCCACATATACAGGGCAAGAGCTTGGAGTTCAGCCAGGAGGGCCCTGGCACCAGAGAGGACCCAGACTGTCAAACAAGACTTGGGGCACCAGCCTTGGAGTCTGGTGGGTCCCCTGTGGGGCCAGGAGCCAAATCACAGATGCCTTCCATCAGAGGGACATGCCGCAGTGTCCAGCACATGAGGCCTGTCCTTTGGGGTCGTCTGTCTGTCCGTTCAGTTGGGGGATGAGCCGGGCTGCAGGAAGTGAGCCCAGAGCTGGAGACAGGAGAACCTGGCTCCTGTGCCTGGGAACAAGAGCTGTCGGGTTTCGGAGCTGCTCCATGGGGGTCCAACTAGCAGACGGGTCTCTCAGGAGCTCCTGATCCCCTCAGGGAGCCCCTCTCTGGTTTTCCAGAAAACCTTGAAAACAACTGCTGCCCCACAGCAGCAATAGGCATCAAAGCTGTGGGAGCCCAGCAACATTGGTTGTGTTTGGGGGTCACCAAACTCTGGCCCATGGGCCAAGTCCAGCCCAGCACTAGTTTGTGTAGAGCCTTGTGAGCTAAGAATGGTTTTTACATTTTGAACTGGTGGTAGTAATGAGAAACAACAGACTATTTTGTGACCCATGAAAGCTACATGAAATTTGTTTCAGTATCTGTAGTTAGGTTTTATGGGAGCGCAGCCACACCCATTTGTGTACGTATTGTCTGTGGCTCTTGTGGTGCCACAGTGGCAGAGTGGAGCAGTTGTGACAGAGACCATGTGGCCCACAAAGCTGAAGAGACTCTGTATGGCTTTCAGAAGAAGCTTGCCTGTTCTCATACTGTGTGCTACACCTCCGGGTTTATAGGAGGAGGAATGGGGCCTTCCCACACTGATAGGGAGAGCAAGGAGGCAGCCACAGGACCGGCTTTCCAGGAGGGAGGGCTAGCTGGAGAGAAAGGGGTGGCTGTGGTAACAGTGGGTACAGGTGGAAGCTAAAGATCTGGTCCCAGGCAGAGTTGAAAAATGCCAGCTTCAGCCAGGCAAGGTGGCTCACGCCTGTAATCCCAGCCCTTTGGGAGGCTGAGGTGGGCACCTGATGTCAGGAGTTTGAGACTAACCTGACCAACATGGAGAAACCCCAGTCTCTACTAAAAATACAAAATTAGTTGGGCGTAGTGGCACATGCCTGTAATCCCAGCTACTCGGGAGGCTGAGGCAGAAGAATCACTTGAACTCGGGAGGCAGAGGTTGTGGTGAGCCAAGATCGCGCCATTGCACTCCAGACTTGGCAACAAGAGCAAAACTCCTGTCTAAAAAAAAAAAAAAGGAAAGTGCCAGCTTCCTCCAAAGGACTGGTGAGGAGGCTAAGCGGGATCAAAAGGGAATGTAGAGAGACCAGGGAGGAGGAGCCTTCTGTAACTGCTTGAAACCCCATGGCCAGAGCTCACCCTGACTGGGCCCAGGGATAGAGCGGTATGGGGTCTGGAAAGTCAGATGTGACCTGTGATGCCAGTGGTGGCAAATAAACACTGCCCTGGGAAAAAGGGCTCACTTCATGGTGCAAAGCAGTGGACACCAGGGCTTCCTGGCAGCAGGTGGAGATGGCCTTGTTCCATGTGGTCTTGGGCAAGTTACCCGCTCTCTCTCAGCCTTATCTCCCATCTCAGGGTGTTACGAGGATTGCATGTGCTGACCTCTGTGGTTCATCTGACAGAGTGCTTGGCACGCAGGAGATGTGTAATAAATGCATATCGCCCTTTCTTGAACCCCCCTCATCTCCTTCTCGCCTTTGACCTGTATCCCTCCACATCAACCTCTGTACCTTCTTTCTAGACAAGCTTTCAATCCCAGGCGTACCAATGCATACATGAGAAAAAACCAGTCCTGAAGGTGTCAGTTCAAGCCTGGCTCCCCATTGTCAGCCCCTACTTGCTTTGTGGGGACAGAGGCAGGGACCTGTGCACAGGAGAGGACGTCCCCTGGGACAGCTGTTAGCCTGGGCTGGGCTGGAGTTCAGCGGAAGGAGTGTGGCCTCCTGAGCACAGGCAGGAGGACAGGCTGCACGCACAGCCCTGCTGAGGCCACATCTGCCTTCTGATCTGGACGTCCCCAGACCTTGCCTTGGGCTACTTTAGCCAGACATCGGGCCCCGACGCCTGTCTGCCCTTGTGGTCCCCACCTCCAGAAATTCTGATTTGGCTGGTCTGAGGTGGGGCCCAAATATTGTGATTCATTTTTAAAGTCCCTGACAAATTCCAGGGCACAGCTCGGATAGAGAGCCACTGATCTGTTCTAGGCAGAGCCACTCATTTTATAAATGGGAAATCTGAAGCCCAAAGAGGGGCGGGGACTTATCTGAGGTGCGGGACATTGCAGGGACCCAGTCTGGCTCTTTCCTTCACTGTGCTGGCCTCTGGGGAATGGTGTTGAGGGGACGGGTTGCTCTCGAGGAAGCAACTGACTCTCCCAGGAGAAGGCTTTGTTCTCCTTGCTTCCCAGGGGTGGGCTAGTGAGGAGGCTGGGTGCAGAGCTGGCCAAAAAGCAACACCAGCATCCCCAGGCTTTTGGCTGATTTCTGTGGAAGCCCCTGAAGGCTGCCTGACCCCTAGGCATTTGCCTCAGCCCCTCCTGTGCCTCCCAGAATATCTTGACGGTTATTATCCAGGTCTCACCCCTCCCTCTCCATCAGCCCCAGTGGTGGGGTGCAGGTAGGAGGAACATGTTGCCAACTTGAGACATACGGCTCCCAGCCTGGGCTGCCATAGAAACCTTCCCCACTGGCTCCTCTCTCTCTCTCTCCTTCCAGCCCCGCTGGGCTCTGGCCTCAGAGGTATGTGCAGGGTTGTACGTCACCACCCACAGGGCTCTAGAAGCCCACCTTTGGCCTCTCAGGTTTGAGCAGTCCCTGGGAAAGAGCCGGGGTTAAGGATCCCTTTCATCACAGCCAGGGAGGCTGGGGGATGCACCTGCTGGCAAACACCAGGCTTCCAGGTGCCACACAGATGGCTCTGTATTCCAGCAGCACTGCCTGAGGCATGCTCTGAGCTGCAAAGCTGAACAGAAACACAGAGTGGGGGTTTGCTTCTTGATCTTCCTTTATCCCAGCTTTCACCCGTGTTCTGGCATGAAGTGTGATATGTTTGTATACATGGCCAGTGCGCCAGCAGTGCTGCCCCTGGCGTTTCCTTGGTCCACCTGACTGGCCACAGGGCGTGTGGCGCCTCTCAGTGTCAGCTGGCCCAGGTTTCTAAGTATAGACCCCAGGCAGCCCCGTGGCTGCTGGTAAATCCCTGGATACTATTTGATACCCAACTGGCCCTGAGCTGCCAGCTTACCCAGCAGGGCTTGTGACGTCAACCTCTGCCAGCTGCTGGGGGAGGGGGTAGCGTGTTGGCCAAACCCGTCCTCACCCTCCACTGGAGAGAACGGAGATCAGCAGTCTCCTGTTAATGACATGACTGGATTGTCACAGACTGGGAGTGACCTCAGTGCTCAACTGGCCCTGCTCTCTAAATATTATCAGAAAGAATATCTTAATCCCACTTGCTGGAAAACATATCTCCTGGTCTGAGGGGGAGAGAGGCAGAGGCAGGGAGCCAGTGACCTCTGACACTCTCACTCTGCTCCTCATTCCTGCCACCCCGCCTGTGTGTACCCTGCTAACCCCGAGACTTGTCAGAGCTGGGTCTGGGCATCCATGTCTTCCCTTCTTGGTTTCTAGTTCCATATTTTCTTCTTTAGACAGAAGCTGGGGTGGGCAGTAATTCTCCTGGAAGCAGTGTGGACTCGCAGCCGGGTTCTCCAGATCTTTGGGGTATGGGTGGAGAGAGGGGCCTTTTGCCCTTGGCTTTGAGCAACTTAGCATCTTCTGTGCACCTCCTGGCAGGTAGGATGCCCTCCTGGGGCATTGGAGCTTCTCAGACCTGAGAAGGTTTCAGAGTGGCTTCACCTGCGAGTTCACTTTTAGCAGGTGGCAAAACTGATTCCCTAATTCATCTTTGGTTTAGAGATGATCTGGGAAAGTTGTGAGTTACTCTGCTTTGAAAGATCTTCCTAAATCAGACCTGGCTGTGCCTGTCACTGTGGGTGGGCAAGTCACATCCATGTGTGAGTTTTCGGGGATGCTGAGTTGCTTTGGGGCACTGTTGAATCATGATACTGGGAGATATCAGGGCCCCTTGCAGGGTCCTGCACAGCCACAAGGCTTTCCTGGTGGCTTTCTTTTCTTAAGTGAACGTTGGGTCTCAAAGTCAGTGGTAGAGTTGGGAGGCCGGGCACTTTGTTTCCAGGGTTAGCCCTCACTGAGAAAGCCTGGTCCCCTGGAGTACTTGCTGCTGGGCCAGCATCCTTCCCCATTTGCCTACAGAAATAATGTTTTAGTCATCACTCACTGATCAGATTAACTTTGGAAGGCATCAGATTCTCCGCACTTAGGCCTGGGGGCCCCATGTTCTTCGTGGACATAATTTTAATCTGTTTTGTTTTTACAAATTTGAATTAGTTACCACCTCATAAAAGCCAGGATTTCAAAATAAAAATTCGGATTTCTTTAAAATCAGAAGGTCTGGCACCCCTCCATAGCCTACCCTTGTCCCCAGCACCAAGGGAGGGAAGCAGGGGTGGAGGGGGTGGTGGTGGGGTTTGTTTAGCATTGTCATTGCAGTTGTTGGGTTTCTTGTCCGGTAAAAAGGCAGGGAAGTGTGTTAAATCGAGTTTAGCCTAAAGCTGCCTCCTTAGATATTTTAAGTCCATCCTAAAGGTTTTTCTGTATATCGTGAACTATGAAAGGGGAGATGTAGCCTCCACTTGTGCCAGTCACCGAGTTTTAGCCAATCAAACATAGCCAACTGTTCCAACCTTGTTCAAATAAGGCAAAGGAGCTGTAACCAATCCAGCTGTTTCTGTACCTCACTTCTGTTTTCTGAAAGTAGGTAGAAATTAATTTGCTTTGAAAAAAATAATTTTCCCTGAAAGGTAGCTGCTGTATCCCAAGGCTTGGTCAGGTTAACAAGTGACAGCATGGAATATTTGGAGGAGGTTTGAAATTGGGCACACGTGGGTTTTGATTCTGCCTAACCACTTGTTACGCTCTGAGGTCTCTAAGCCTCAATAAAATGGACTTAACTGCATTTACTTGCTGAATTGATTAAAGATAAACTAACGTATGCAAAGCCCCGGGCATATTGTTCTGGCAAATAGTTTGTAATAATAAATATAGTTATTATGTTTGTTATAAGTAAAATTTCAATGCCGCAAAAGAAACAGCACTTGAAGATAAATCCTCTCAGCAAGGCAATTTATCTCTATAGAAGGGTGCGGCTCACGGATGGAGCAATGGTGGCTGCATGCTTGGAAAAGGGGGAAGGGGTACTTTTGCCTGACAGAGGTCATCCCTACTGCTGTGTCGTTCCCCTATTGGCTAGGGTTAGACTGCACAAGCTGGACTAATCCCGATTGGCTATTTTAAAGAGAGCAGGGGTCCGAGCTAGAGTGGGGTAGGGTGGGTGTTTTGGCAGGAGGGACGGTTACGGGTGGGTCAGAACAGGTTGCCAGGAGTGACCTAGGTCAAAGAAGGTGACCCAAGCAGGTGACTGGATCAGGTGACCGGGAGAGTCAGGATGGCGTTGGAGGGGGGAGGTGGGGGAACAGATGTGAACTACTGATAACAACCGGTGGAGAAGATTGTTTACTGGAATTACAAGGAAGTTAAACTTTAAAACAGGGAATTAAAGAATAAGAGAGCTGAACATACTGACATACTGATTCCTTGAAGAGGAACTTGGGGTTCACTATAGCATGTTTGAGAACTTGAGACTTGGTTATGGGTGAGGAAGAGAGGAATGAAAGAAAAGAAAAAGAATTCCTATTTGCATTATAGTTAGGTTGAAGATGGGGTTTCCTCTGCCTGGCTCCCTGCCGGCCCCCATTAAACATCTCTCCCATCTTCTGGGGAAACTGCTGAGTCATCACAGCCTTGGAGTATGTAGTGGAGAAACAAACGGAGGACACCCTTCCGGGGAAAGGTGGAGGATGGCTTTGTACAGATAAGGTGAAGGTCACTTCTGTGCTTGCCCTCACAGTATTGCCAAGGTACTCTTCACAGCGAAATGAGGGCAAAGATAACCAAATGTGATTTCAATGGAAGACAGGCTAAGGGAAATGAAGCCAGACATTGATTGAATAGAAGCTTCCACATGGCACCATTTGTCTAATCTGCCTCCCCAGCTGGTGTCGTTCTCGTCGATGGTTTCCTGTGACACTTTAGGTTTATCTTCTGGAAGGTAACCAGGGTTCTGGTTAACCAGTGATGAGCTTCTTGGTACTGTTATGTCTCTGGTTTTATTTTGGTGTGAATCCTCCTAAATGGTGACGTGATTCTTGCTTACAGCCCTGGAGATTGAAGAATATACTGACAAGATACAAAAGCATCTTGGGCACAGTAAAAAACAAAAACAAAAAAACAAAGGCAGACATCTAGCTCCAGCCACGCTATGGGAGAGAGGGGTATGTGCCGGGCGCCTACCCTCAGGACCCAGCCAGTGTCTTCATCAGGGTTAGTTTTGATACTTGAGGCAAGGAATTACAGCATGCAAGTGGAATGACAATGAAATTAGTCCTTAAAAGTAAAATTAGACACAACTTGCTAAAAATCACTGAAAATTAGCTTAGATTCTCAAGAACTGTGAGCTTTATAGCAGTTATTTGATGTGGAATGTCTGGCCTTCTCTGTTACAGAAAATCTGGAAAATTTTATAGAAAGAGTTAAAGGCAAAAAAAAAAAAAAAAAAATGTCTGGTCTGGTCCCATAGCTCTTTGAGCGCTCTCTGTTCCAGTGGACATCTTACTGCATGGCAGTTACCTGTTTTAATGTCTGTCACCCCTCCCACTGGACTGCAGGCCACTTGAGGCCAGAGGCATGTCCCATTGGTTTTTTTTTTGTTTTGTTTTTTTTTTTTATTGCTTGTCCCAGGCTTGGTGTAGTTGCGGGAAAGGGGTCCCGTTCCAGATCCCAAAAGAGGGTTCGTGAGTCTTGCACAAAAAAGAATCCTGGGTGAGTCCACAGAGTAAAGTGAAAGCAAGTTTACTAGAGAAGTAGAGAAGCAAAAGAATGGCAACTCCATAGGCAGAGCCGCCCTGAGCACTGCTGTGGCTATTTTCATGTTATTTCTTGATCATATGCCAAACAAGGGGTACACTATTCATGAATTTTCTGGGAAAGGGGCAGATAATTCCTGGAACTGAGGACCCCTCCCCCCTTTTTAGACCATATGGGGTAACTTCTGGGCATTTGCATGGCATTTGTAAACTGTCATGGCACTGGTGGGAGTGTCTTTTAGCATGCAAATGCATTATAATTAGCATATAATGAGCAGTGAGGAAGACCAGAGGTCACTGTGGTCGCCATCTTGGTTTTGGTGGGTTTTGGCTGCTTCTTTACCCTTTTATCCCGGGGTCTTTGTGATGGGTATCTGTGACCTCCTGTCTCACCCTGTGATTAAGAATGCCTGACATCCTGGGGATGCATCGAGCAGGTCTCGCTCTCATTTTACCCAGCCCCTATTCAAGATGGAACCACTGTGGTTGCAATGCCTCTGACAGCATCATGTGGTTCAAAGTAGTCAGAGCTGGAGAGGTTTCCTCCCTCCTTGATGAGAGGAAAGGGCGCAAGTTTTGAAGTCTGCTGGGCCTTGATTCAAACATCCACTCTTTGTATTTTCCATTGCTTTGTAACAAATGTAACAGCTTGACATACTGCCTGCTTATGAGCTGGTGGTTCTCTAGGTAGAAGACTGAGTGGAGGAATCCAGGCGAGCTCTGCTTACATCCCTAGTTGGGATCTCACAGGTTGAGGTCTAGGTGTAGGCCAGGCCTTCCTCTTACCTGGAAGTTCTGGGGAAGAATCCATTTGCATGTTCATTCAGGTTTTTGGCAGAATCCATTTCCTTGTGGCTGGAGGTCTGAGGTCCTCATTCCCTCAATGGCTGTCAGCCAGGAGCCACTCTTCCTCCCAGAGGTCACCCCTGTTCCCCTCCTTCTTCAAAGTCTGCTGAGTCCTTGTCAGGCTTCAAGTCTCTGACTTCTCTGTTACCAGCTCAAGAGAACGCTTTGCTTTTAAAGGGCTCTTGTGCTTGGATGTAGCCTACTTGGATAATTTCCCTTTTGCTCTACATAGTAGTTCCCCCTTATCTGCAGGGGATATGTGCCAGGACCCTCAGTGGATACCTGAAACCGTGGATAGTACTGAATCCTATATATACTATGTTTTTTCCTATGCATACATATCTCTGATAAAGTTAATAAGTTGGGCACAGTAAGATATTAATAATCAACAATAACAAAATAGAGTAATTACAACAATATGCTAGAATGAAAGCTACAGGCATGTGGTCTCTCTCCTCTCTCTCAACCTGTCTTACTTTTACTGTTCTCACTCCTCATCGTGGGATGGCGTGAGATGATAAAGTGCCTGCGTGGGGAGAGGTCCTGGCAGCTGATCTGATAACCAAGGCGGCTACCAAGTGGCTAACAGGCCAGGAGTGGAGACAGCATGGACAAAGGGATGATACATGTCTCTGGTGGGACGGAGCCGGATGGCGCGAGATTTCATCACATTACTCAGAATCGTGCATAGTTTAAAACTAAATTTTTTGTTTCTGGAATGTTTCTGGCATTTTCCATGTAGTAGTTCTAAGCCATGGTTGGCTGCTGGTAACTGAAACTGCAGATAAGAGGGAGACTGCTGTAATGTAACATGAGCAGCAGCCACACCGGGGCTGAAGGTCACAGGACCGCCGTAAAATTCTGCCTGCTACTCTCTTCCCCCTGTGGCCCAGTGACCTGGTGCAGGTGACATAACTTCTCTGAGCATCTTTCTTCAGCTGTCAAGTGGGCACAGTGAAAGGTTTTGACAGAATCAGGGGAGGCAGTGAGTGCCTCTGCAGTGTTTGGGCAGGTTTTTTTTTTCTTTTTTTTACCCTTCCTTTGTTAAGCCAGTTTGATTTGAAATCTCTCTTGTCTGATTCAGATACAACAAAATCGTAAAGGGCCTTCTTCGTCTGAAGTACTTGTCATTCTAAAAGGTTGTTATGATTTTCCGGGTTTTTTTCTATGCAGAGGAGTAAGAAGAGACAAGCTGGGCCACATGTCCTCATCCAAACCTTTCTGGTCTTTACTTCTTCCCCTCACCCCCCACCGAGTCTGCTTCAGCTGCTGTCTCTGGGAGCCTGCAGGGCGGGGGCCAGGGAGCTCTGCCTGTGTCCCCAAGCACGTGGTGGTTCTGGTCAGAGGCCGGCCCCACCAGCAGCTGGCCCCTGCCACTCAGCGGGAGGCTGGCCTGAGGCTGAGGGGCTCCTGGGCCGCTGACTGCTCACCGCCTCTCTGCCTGTCGCTCTGTCCCCTCAGGAGATCCCCCGAGAGCTCACGCTGGATGCCCTGCTGGAGATGAACGAGGCCAGGGTGAAGGAGACACTGCGGCGCTGTGGGGCCAGTGCGGAGGAGTGTGGCCGCTTGCAGTATGCCCTCACCTGCCTGCGGAAAGTGACAGGCCTGGGTACGTGGGGCCTGCCGCCCTCTCCCTTGGCCTGGTGCCCTGGGGGCTGTGGCCTCCACCATGGTGGGGGATGGAGTGGGGCAGGCATGGGCCAGGGTTGCTGGGGCAGCCTGGAAAGGCCAGGGTTGGATGGTAACAGCCTCCTGAGAAGCTCTCCCAGGGTCCTCGGGGCTCCTGATCCTGGTGGGTCTGGCCAGGCTGAACCTGAGGGGGCTTTAGCCATGCTTAGAAATCCCAGGCCTGTCTGCTGGGCTGGACTGGCAAGGTTTCCTTTCTGTGGAGGGCTCTGTGTACCTTCCACCAGCTTCCCGCATTCTAGCCCCCAGCCCAACCCCAGCCCGCTCCCTGCCTTCTCCTGTCCCCATTGCTGGCTGGGTTCTGTGCTCAGAAGGCACACGCTGATGTGGGCCTGAGCCAAGGGCAATTAGGGAAACTCTATGGCTCTTTAGCTGGGAGCGTGTACGTGGCTGTCCCAGACAAAGTGTGTAATCCTGGCCTTGCTAGGAGGTCCTTGGGAATTATTCACAGGCTTTCTAAATCTTGCCTTGGAAACAGCTTCAAATGCCTGACTTAATGCTCCCCCTACCACACAGATAAGGCATTAAAATCAGCCTCATGAATGGAATCAGGTCTGCTTTTTAATTATCTGAGGCTCCTGTCTTACCTCCGGCTCCCTGAGGCTTAAGGAAGGCACTGAGGTTTATATTCTGCCTGGTTTTTTTCTTCCCAGAGAGGATCGGGCTTAATTTCCTCTCTGGCCTCATTGTATCAAGTCCTCCACACACAGCGCAGTGTAGAAAGTTGCACTCAATTCAGAAAATCTTACCATACCAGGTCTCCCAGCAGATGCTGAAATTAAACATGGCAGAGGTGTGGCCAGCGTTCTTATTCCCACATATTACAGGAGCAGACTGAGCCCAGAGAGGGGAAGGGGCTTGGGAAAGGACACACAGCAGTTGATGACTGAGCCAGGATTTGATCCTCAGGCTGTAATGGCGATTGGTTTGTTCCCATGCTTGCCACCCAAGCTGAGATCTTTGGGGTAATTTGTCAGCCCTTCTTTCCTTCCTCCTTATGCCTGGATTTTAAAGAACTGTGGAAGAGTCAGCTGTTCAGTGGTAGTGACCCATTTGGGTGATGAAGGCTGCTGTCCACCTGTCATAGATGCCAAAAGAGGGAGATCACTAATTTATGCACCTACTATGTGCCAGGCGTGTGTCACACATATTGTGGCTGCACCCTTGTAAGAGGTGGTGTTAAGCTCACTTTGTAGCTGAGGCCTCTCTGACCACTGGAGGCACTGGATGAGTCATCCGGGGCCCCACACCTTGCCTGGAGCAGAGCTGGGCTTTGAACTCGTTTCTTGTTCAGAGGGTGCTTTTTCCTCCCTAGAGGAGGCCCCTGAAAAGAGGCATTTTCTAGGTTTCTTCTCTCTCATTTAGTCTCAGCTTATGGTGCCTCTGCATCCCCAGCAGAGTCCTGGCCCCATCACAGTCCAGGACACAGACCTTTCGTCTGCCTGGTGCTGGCCACACTTCAGGCACCTGCTGGGATCCACTGGGTACCAGCAATCCTGTCAGATTCCGCATCACAGCATCTTCACCGCGCCCCATGGGGCTTAGTGAGGGCAGTCTGGTCATGGTAAGGATGGGCTATGGAATCAGAGTGCCTGGGCCCAGCACTGTGCTTAGCCACTTAGAACCTATGAGACGTCGGCAAGTTACTTCACCTCACTGTACTTCGGTTTCCTCATCTGTAAAATGGCAGCGATAACAACACTTCTCTCAGGGTCATTGTGAAGAGGAAATGAGTTAAAGTGAAGTCCTTAGACCAGAGCCTGGCGTCTATTAGGTGTTCTTTTCAGTACAAGGCCTGTGAGGGGACAGAACATGTTGAAGTCATTTCCCTTGTAATCTCTGATCTAAAGAAAGGTGAGTGAACAGCTGGGCGTGGTGGCTCAGGCCTGTAATCCCAGCATTTGGGATGCCAAGGCAGACTGATTGCTTGAGCTCAGGAGTTTAAGACCAGCCTGGGCAACATAGCAAAACCCCATCTCTACAAAAAATACAAAAATTAGTCAAGCGTGGTTGTGTGTGCCTATAGTCCCAGCTACTCAGGAAGCTGAGGTGGGAGGATGGCTTGATCCTGGGAGATAAGGGTTGCAGTTGAACCAAGATCATACCACTGCACTCCAGCTTTGGTGACAGAGCCCGACCCTAGAGCAAAAAAAAAAAAAAAAAAAAAAAAAAAAGAGTGAGTCAAGGATGGTTGTCTGTGCTGGTGAATAGGGGATGAGTGAGTATTCCTGCAGATATCACTAAGCTGCAGATGCTTCTGTTGAGCAACTCTAGGGTCATTCTCAAGCAGCCACTGGCAATCAATCAGCCGCTGTTGGTGCACACATCAAGACCCATTGGCCATCCTCGAGTAGGCCCAGAGCAGTGGTGATTAAACAGGCAACTTGCAAATTTGGGGCTTATTTCCTTTGGTGGCAGGCTTGCTCATAGATTCATGAAATTCATTCCTTCATCTGCTCAACAAGAAACCTGTTCAGTGCCCCCGACAGGCCAATCTATGAGCCACAGTGTCAGTCGTGGCTGCAGTGCATAAGGAGCAAGCAGTCTGGGAGCACAGGGACTGAGCAGCTCCTGTCCATTGGACCCTGAATAGAAAGTCCCTCCAGTCAGGTGAAAGGAAGGGTGTTTGAAGAGGGGATGGGGTGTACAAAGAAATTTACAAATCAAGAAGGCTAATTCTTCCCCACCACCACACCATTCTTGATGAGTGGCTTGACCACCTCTGATGACAGGGAGCTTGTTACGTCCCACAGCTGTTATGCTGTAGGCTATTGAGAATCAGTAGCATCGTCAGGGCGGGGGTAGAAGAGGTGGGGAGCGTGGTGCTGAGATTGATGTTTTCAATTCCCGTCACACTGCTTTCTTAGCTATCTGGCCTTGGGCAGTGTCTGTGGCCTCCCTGAGTCTCAGTGGCCTCCACTGTACACTGGGGAGAAGAACAGGCATTGCAGGAGGGTGGAGGGAGGCAAGGCTTGCCCAGCACTGGTGCATCAGTCCCTTCTCGAAGGTTGTAAAGAAATACCTGAGGCTGGCTTGCTTATTTATTTATTTATTTATGAGATGGAAACGTACTCTGTCACCCAGGCATGATTGCGGCTCACTGCAACCTCCACCTCCTGGGTTCAAGCAATTCTCATGGCTCAGCCTCCTAGGTAGCTGGAACTAATGGTGAGCACCACCACACCTGGCTAATTTTTGCATATTTAGTAGAGATGAGGTTTTGCCATGTTGGCCAGGCTGATCTCGAACTCCTGACCTGGTGATCTGCAGGACTGGTTAATTTATTTTAAAAAGAGGTTTACTTGGCTTAATGGTTCTGCAGGCTCTCCAGAACCAGAAGCTGCCATGTGTCCTATAGAGCCTGCAGAACCTTTGAGCCAAGCTTCCAGGCATGGTGGATAGCAAGGGGAAGTGAGGCATCCCACAGGGCAGGAGCAAGAGCAAGAGGGGACAGGGAGGTGCTACACACTTTTAAACTCACTCTCACGAGAACAGCACCAACAGGATGGTGCTGAAACAGCCATGAAAAACCGCCCCCAGGATCCAGTCACCTCCCACTGCTGATTTAGGATCTGCTTCTCTACAGAGGCCCCTGTGTGTCTCTGTACTGGCACAGAGCATACTATGTTATGTGCCTATCACGCCCATTCAACTCTTCACAGGGATAGTTTTTTTTGGGCCTTTCCACCAGCATCCAGCATGTGCTTGAATGGCTACACAGCCTGTGCCCTGGAGCTCAAGCCCCACAGAGCCACACAAGCCTCGGGCCTCAGGCAGAGAGGGTCACAGTGGGGGCAGCCCACAGTCACTCAAAGGCTGGTACAGAAGGAAGTGGCTGTTGATCCCTTTCTTCCTGGATTTTTTTTCCACAAGCCCCAGGGTACTTTGCTGTTGGATGCTCAGAACAGCCCCTTGTCTTAGTGTTTGAATTTTGTTAAAGTGGAGTTTTTCCTTCCTTCACACACCCAGCTTCCCTTTCCTAACTCTTACAGATCGGCCACCCCTTCGCTTTCTGAGGTCAGCCACTTTTGGTGTGGATTTCCTGGATTGCTCCCCCAAGACCTGCCTGTAAGAGCCCTGCCCAAGCCAGTTCCTCTCTGGGCTGTGCTTCGTCCTCTGTAAAACAAGAGATACAGGTTTTGAGTATCCCTTATTCAAAATGCCTGAGACCAGAGCGTTTTGGATTTGGGATTTGTTTAGATTTTGGAACTTTTGCAGTGTGCCTACCTGTTCAGCATTCGCAATCCCCAAATCCAAAATGCTCTCGTGACCATTTCCTGTGAGTGTCATGTCGGTTCTCAGAAATTCTCAAGTTTTAGTGTTTTGGATTTGGGATTTTCAGATTAGGGATGCTCAACCTATGGTAGTATCTGCACCAAGGCAAATAACCTGTGTGCATGAGAGGCCTGCATAAACCAGGTAAAGGTTGGAGTTGAAGCCTTTTCTTAATAAACAGTGTAGCCCCACACCAGGGGTTGAACCTCTCTGGCCCCTAGCCATCCTCCCTGTGAATGCCTTCCAGCCCCGACCATCTGTGACTCCACGTCTTGGTCCACAGGAGGGGAACACAAGGAGGACTCGGGTTGGAGTTTGTTGGATGCTCGGCGGGAAAGTGGCTCAGGGGCTTCCACGGACACCCTCTCACCAGCCAGCCTGCCCTGGCCGCCGGGGAGCTCTCAGCTGGGCAGAGCAGGCAACAGCGCCCAGGGCCCACGCTCCACCTCCGTGTCAGCTCTTCCCGCCTCGGACTCCCCCACCACCAGCTTCAGTGAGGGCCTCTCGGACACCTGTATCCCCCTGCACGCCAGCGGCCAGCTGACCCCCTGGGCCCTGCACAGCTTCATCACCTCGCCCACCACACCCCAGCTGCGACGGCACACCAAGCTGAAGCCACCACGGACGCCCCCGCCACCCAGCCGCAAGGTCTTCCAGCTGCTGCCGAGCTTCCCCACTCTCACCCGGAGCAAGTCCCACGAGTCTCAGCTGGGGAACCGCATTGACGAGGTCTCCTCAATGAGGTGAGTGCTCCCCTGGCAGCCACCAAAAGTGCCTTCTGTGGTTTTCTCATTATAAAGATACATAGAAGGACAAATAAAATCAACCCCTATAGAAGTGTATAAAGTCAAAAGCAAAAGGTGCCCCCATCTTTTAGTGTATTCCTCAGACTACTTTAGCGGTGTGGGCTGCATTCTCCTAGATTCGGTTCTCTATGTACACGTGCGCATGACGTGATGCCATGTATGGGTCAGGGTAGGCTGGTTACACGGAAATACCAAGCATCCCCAAATCACCAGGTTTTTTTTTTTTTTTGAGACAGCATCTTACTCTGTCACCCAGACTAGCATGCAGTGGCGAGATCTGGGCTCATTGCAACCTCTGCCTCTTGGGTTCAAGTGATTCTCCTGCCTCAGCCTCCCGAGTAGCTGGGATTGCAGGCACATGCCACCATGCCCGGCTAACTTTTTGTATTTTTAGTAGAGATAGGGTTTCACCATATTAGCCAGGATGGTCTCAATCTCCTGACCTCGTGATCCGCCCACCTTGGCCTCCCGAAGTGCTGGGATTACAGGCGGGGGCTGTCGCACCCGCCCAATCACCAGGTCTTAAAAGATCAGAGATTTGTTTCTTGCTCATGCCACCTTGTCCATCATGGGTAAGCCTCCTTCTGGGCCTGGAATGATAGCACCGACATTGCCTGAGCACCGCTGGCCACGGGGGTGAGGGAAAGTGAGTTCCAGGTGTCACACCCTGGCAGTGGAGTACTCTACACTCACCATTCATGGTGCAGCCTGAACAGGGGAGTGAAGCAGTGCTGTTTGCCCACACGCCCAGGACGGGGAGAGCTGGAATATTTGGCTGAAACCACTAGTGACTGTCAGCTACCGCACCATCTACTCTGTCCCGCGACTTATTTTTTCAGCTTCCCTGGGTATCTCTGAGAGCATCACGTCAGTACGTCTTGAAATATTTTATTCTTTCATTTATTTTTTGACTTAAAACATTTTCCATCTATGTGTTTTGCACAAGTGAGACAGACACACAGCCCACAGGATAGCAGCTCTTTGACTCCTTGGGGCACACGGTGAAAACTCTACCCCACGTTTTTTTTTTTTTTTTTTTCCTTTTTTTTTTTTTTTGACAGGGTCTTGCCATGTCACCCAGACTGGAATGCAGGAGCGACTTCTCTGACCCATCCAAATGCAGGTGAACAAAGGACATGATCACAGTGCAATGCCTTTATAAGAGGAATTTTTATTGTTAGTTATTTACCTCAATAGTTTCAGAAAGAGGAACAGATTTTGATTGGCAGTTACCCCCCCCATTTTTATTCAGTCACGTGGTTCCCCTTTCAGGAGCCATCAGACTAGCAGTTTTGTGTATGTCTATAATTATTCAAACCCCACTTTTTTTGACTTGTTCATAGGATTCCATTGTATAGTTTATCTATCTTGTCCCTTCTTGGTGGACATTAGATCGTTGTCCTTTTTATTACAAAGATTGCCTTGTCAGTATGCTCTTGTGGGCAGCACAGAAAGAAAGGGAGTGTTTTCCTTGGATGCCTCTTACCATCCTGTACCCCTGAGGATTGTGGGACACCTAGTTTCTCTCCTCAGCATGGGGCACCCCTTTTCTACACTTGATCTTATCCAAAAGGCCAAGAAATGATAAGGGCACCCCTTTTCTGGGGGTTTCCTTGGGCCCTGGCGTGTCTTGGGCCTTGCAGTCGTCTTTGGAACGGGCCTGATCCCCTCTGCCAGTGCCTGCTGTTCAGGTCCTCTATGGGATGGAGCCTGGACAGAACCGATGGTTTTGAGTGCTCCGCCCAAGGAGGAGAGATCTGGGTGTCACCCACCCTGCTGCTCCCATCCAGGCTGACCTGCTGGAGCCTGGGTCCCACCCAGAAGGGGCTACAGAATGCAGTGATCATGGCCACACGAACATGGGTCAGTCGGAGGAGGCCTCACAGTGGGCTCAACCCAGTCCCTCTGTTTCTGTCTTCTCCCAAGAAGAGCATTAGGAAAGCTCTGGTCTCATTCCTATGCTGGAAAGTGTCAGGCACAGAACCTCAGGCAGGTGACACAACTAGCCTCAAACTCCAGCCAGTGACTGAATCTCAGACTCTGGGATTCTGAGTCCAGTCCCTGCAGAGCCACCAGAACCAGCACTGACGTGACACTCAGGCCACCTTGCTGTTCTGGTGACTTCTGAGGACAGGCTGAATGCTCTGCTTCTGCCAGCTCCATGTGTTCTCTGGGTCAGCGGCAGCCCCTGGGGGAGGCTCCTTGGGGTACGCAGGGTATGTGGGGGAGGCTCAGGGTGTGTCCCTGCCTGACTCTCCTTTCAGGGGCTACCTCTGCCCTGCATGGCTGTTATCTCTGCCCTCCTGTCCAGCCACACCCTCGCCAGCTGATAGTTCTTTTTTTTTTCTTTCTGAGAAGACATCTCACTCTGCTGCCCAGGCTGGAGTGCAGTGGCGCAATCTTGGCTCACTGCAACCTCTGCCTCCCGGGTTTGAGCCTTTCTCCTGCCTCAGCCTCCCAAGTAGCTGGGATTACAGGCATGCATGCACCACCACACCTGGCTAATTTTTGTATTTTTAGTAGAGATGGGGTTTCATCACGTTGGCCAGGCTGGTCTCAAACTCCTGATCTAGGTGATCCACTCACGTCGACCTCCCAAAGTGCTGGGATTATAGGCATGATTCTCTGGGACCGATCTCTCCAGCTGACTGACCCTTTTTGTTGCCTGGCTCTGGGCCGGGCTCTCCCACTGTCAGCCTGCCTCCAGCACACCCTGCCATGGAGGTTGGTTATGTGGTACTTGGCCTTAAGTAACCAGCACTTCATGACATAGTGAGCCTCCTGCGGCTCAGTTTCCTTGGCTATGAAATGGGCGGAACTCTAATTCCCATGCTTGGTTGCTGGCAAGGCTTGCTTGCGTAAGCTGATGTATTAAAGTGCACAGCACTGAGTTTTGATGTCCCCTATGGAGGCCTGGGGATAGCCCTTTCCATTGAGGAAATGTCCCCACAGAGATTGCAGGGGTTCCCACAGTCATTCAGCCAGGCTGGCCCCAAGCCAGGCCTCAGAGTCCTGCGTCCCAGCCTCTTGCCTGCTCCTGCCCAAATGTAATGTTCTAGGAACGCGCCGAGCTAGCATGGTGACGTAATCTCCCTCTCTGCTTTTTGTCTCCTCCAGGTTTGGTAAGAGAGATTCATTTCCATCCCCTCTGCCACCCGGGAGTCGTGTGTGCATTGCTGTCCTCATCGGGGGTGGACCTCTTTGACCCCCTTCTTAGCCCGTTCAGCCTCTTCATAGTCCAGAAGCACAGGTGCTGGTGACCGCCTCAGGAAATAGCCCTAAGACAGGTGGCCTTAAAGTGACCGGCTGGCTTTAGCCCAGCTGGCAGCTGCTCTCCAAGAAGCAGAGAACTTGAGCGCATCTCCGCCCACGGGCAGCCCCATGAAGCGCCCTGTCCACCTTGCCTTTCCCCATGGGGACTCTCCAGCAAGGACTCTGGCCTGCTGGGCTGTCATGGTAAAGCAGCACCCCGGGAAGGTGATGCCATCTGCCTGGATTCACTGGACTTTAGCTGTCCCCAGAACCCCACCTGATGTCTTGGGACCCCACTCTTCAGGAGAGGGATCTTCTTGGAGGCAGAAATGCAGCGCAGCTCCTAATGAGGCCCCGAGAGATGAGAGGCGCAGATGCCTCTTTGGGAGGGGAGGATACCTGGGCAATCCTTGACCCCCTTTCCCACCCCAACCTCCAGGTTGGGAGCATGTTCCTGTGCGTGGCTGAGCTGTGGGGCTTCACTCATGAGTCAGAGTGGAGGGAGACAGCTGTGCCTCTGGAGTCTGCTTTTAATTGTCTGGAAATGCAGAGATGTCTGGTTTTTGCCTGAACAAAATGGGAGTTTATTTTTGTACTATCCCAAGCTGGCTAAGGAGAGTCATGTAGCTGTGGGCCTGGTCTTGGGGATGAGGACGGGTCAAGCAGGCAGAGACTATGCCAACGTGGAGCTGGCTGCAGGAACCCCAGGGAGGGACCAGGGGGCAAGGAGAGGAGCTACACTTCCCTCCCCCAGTGCTCAGGCAGAAACTCCCAGGGCCCTTCACAGAACCTTGGAGGAACATTCAACACCCCCATCTCTAGGAAGCCCCAGCCCTGTCATCCTCTACTTGCCATGGCAATGTGGGGACTGGAGCAGTGAGATTGTCAGGCCTTCAGGGCCAGTGTCTCCACACAGGTCAGACAGAGGTAGTGCCTGGCACATACACCACCTTACTGCCCATGCCCACAGAAGATCGTAGGTGGCTTTTGGGGCTAGTTGGTTGAAGTTCCATTGACAGCTAACCCCTTGAGCTCCNGCTTCACTCATGAGTCAGAGTGGAGGGAGACAGCTGTGCCTCTGGAGTCTGCTTTTAATTGTCTGGAAATGCAGAGATGTCTGGTTTTTGCCTGAGCAAAATAGGAGTTTATTTTTGTACTATCCCAAGCTGGCTAAGGAGAGTCATGTAGCTGCGGGCGTGGTCTTGGGGATGAGGAGGGGTCAAGCAGGCAGGGACTATGCCAACGTGGAGCTGGCTGCAGGAACCCCAGGGAGGGACCAGGGGGCAAGGAGAGGAGCTACACTTCCCTCCCCCAGTGCTCAGGCAGGAACTCCCAGGGCCCTTCACAGAACCTTGGAGGAACATTCAACACCCCCATCTCTAGGAAGTCCCAGCCCTGTCATCCTCTACTTGCCATGGCAATGTGGGGACTCGAGCAGTGAGATTGTTAGGCCTTCAGGGCCAGTGTCTCCACACAGGTCAGACAGAGGTAGTGCCTGGCACATACACCACCTCACTGCCCATGCCCACAGAAGATCGTAGGTGGCTTTTCAGGCTAGCTGGTTGAAGTTCCATCTTTCTATAGGCTGACAGCTAACCCCTTGAGCTCCATGTGTTTTTTGGTTTTGTTTTTTTCTTTTGAGATGGAATCTCATTCTGTCACCCAGGCTGAAGTGCAGTGGCACGATCTGAGCTCACTGCAGCCTCTGCCTCCCAGGTTCAAGTGATTCTCCTGCCTCAGCCTCCCTAGTAGCTGGAATTAAAAGTAGCTGCCACAGCTGGCTAATTTTTGTAGTTTTAGTAGAGTCTGGGTTTCACCATGCTTTCCAGGCTGATCTCAAACTCCTGATCTCAGGTGATCCGCCTGCCTTGGCCTCCCAAAGTGCTGGGATTGCAGGTGTGAACCACTGCTCCGGTCATCCCTGCGTGTTTTGGTGGCCTTGGCTGCTGCTGGGTGGGGTGGGCCCCAGGAGGAAGTTGGGACAAGTCAACCTTATGTCAGAGGTGCCAGGGAGAGCTAGAGGTAAGAAAGATTGCTCCTATCCAGCTGTCCTTGATGTGGGAGGACTCAGCCCATCCAGCACACCCTTTCATGGAGGTTTGCTATGTGATACTTGGCCTTAAGTGAACCAGCATTTCATGAGTCCAGCTGTGTGTTAGACCGGCACTTGGGATTGAGGGGGGCAGTGGTCACCCTCGGGGGAACCTTCTGTCTCAGAGGACATGAGATGGCCACATGCGAGCACTGCGTGCCTGACCTTTCTGGGTCCCAGGTCACCTAGACCTTCCTTCCAGAGAAAAGTGTACAGCATTCTACTAAGGGTTCCTGGAGCCCTGAAGCCCACTCATGAACTGGCTCTGGGAGCCCATGGCGCTGAGTATGGGGGCGTGAGTTGAACGTGGGGGCTGCAGGTGGGTGGGGAGAGTGCTTCCAGCTGCTTGTCTGCCACGCTAGGGTTGCCTTTTCTGATGGGGAGGCCCAGGTTGGGAGAGGGAGCGCCTACCAGGAGGGCCAGCAGGGTGGCACCTCAAAGTGGATGCCCATTCTCTCAGCAGAGAAGGAGGGTGTCCGAGACATCCCCAGAGGCTCAGGGTCCTGCCTGGGTGGGGCTGGCCCATGGGAGAATGTGATAAAGCTGGGCAGATAGAGTGTGGGTGGGGTCTTGGGGATGAGCACCCCTCCTCTCAGCACCCTCCTCATCCCCAAAACCCCACCACACTCTGTCTGCCCAGACCTGGCAGTGGCCTCTCCCAGAGGAATATCTTCCAGGGACTTCTGCCTGGAAAGGCACTGGACCAGCTGACTAGCCCCAGCCCTCCACCTGAGGTCAACAGCTTCAGCCTTTTACCAAGAAGTACCCAGAATTGAGCCCCTGCACCCGGTGGCCTGTGGTGTGTCGGGGAGAGGTGGCGAGAGGTTGGGCTGTGTGGAATCTTCTGGCCTCACCCTGGCTTTGCTTTCTGCCTCTCCAGCCTGCCTTGCTCCTCAGCTGGAAACATCACAGGGGCAGCAGACTGAGCTGTCCACAGAGGCCAGGAGCAATCGAGGCGAGGGGAACCACGCCACGCCACTGGTCTAGCCTGGGCTGCTCCTGTGTTGGTGGACATAGGTCACAGGGAAAGATGCTTACGTGATAAGCCACCACGCCCGCCCCTTGCAGCCTGTGATTTCTGAACTAGGAGGTCACAGGCACAAGCGGTTGCCTGTGGAGTTCCTCAACCTACCCTTCGGGCCTCTCTGCCCACAGATCTCCCGCATGGATCCCCACAGATGGTACGGAGGGATATCGGGCTCTCAGTGACGCACAGGTAGGCACAGCAGGCCTGGTGGGGGGCAGGGGGGAAGTTGGGCACAGAGCTGGGCTGGGAGTTCTGGTCCATGTTTCTCAGTGAGCTCTTTGCCTCTGATACCTGTCCGTCATCTCTGCGGGGCGTGGCCCTGCACTCACCTGAGCCCTCGCCTTGCCAGGATGGACACATGGACTTGCAGCTCCCTCACCTGCACCTCCCCGGGTCTCTTCCTCACTCTGCTAGGGAAAGCACTTTCCCCCTTTCTCAGGACACGGGTCCCGGGAGAAATAGGGTCAGGGCCATGGGAAGGAGTCACAGGAGCTTCCCCTGCATCCAGTGCGATGTCATGTGTGTCCTGAAACTCACACGGCAGATCCCCTGTGGAGCTTGTTGAAAATCCAGATTCCCGGGCCCCACCCCTAAGCTTCTCGATCCCCTCGCCCCCAGTGTTGACGTGAGAAGTAATTAAAACCCAGTGAGGGAGACAGCACGTGTGCACGTGTGAGCCTACACAGACCTGGTTGCATCTCAGGGAGGCCGGATCGCGACTCCTTAAAAGGCACTCCATGCAGGTGGGCGTCCCTGGCCACCAGAAGCTCCCATCTTTGTTGGGTGGAGAAAGTAACATTTATGGATCTCTGCTACATTCCATTTACATGGTGTATCTGTGATCTTCCCCAAATCCTGTGAGGCTTAGGGTTGACCCTATTTGCAGAGGTGTCTGAGGCATCTTACAGCCGGTAGTAGGCTGAAGGCAAAATTCAAACCCAGTTGTTTGCCCCCAGAGCCTGTTCTCTTTCTCTTGTGCTCAAGGCCTTCTTTGGCCTCTGCTGGACCAGTGGAATCTCTTAGAGAAGCTCTATAACTGAGTTCAGAGAGCTGGGATCCAGACCCTGGCATCCCAACTGTGTGACCTTGGGAACATCACCTGACCTCTCTGAGCTGGTTTCCTTGCCTGTGCACAGGGACCCTGGACTTGGCTCACTCCCTGGCATGGGCATAAGAATGAAATGAGCTTGTGTTGGTGGGTGCGTTACGAACTGCTTCCCAAATACTGTTGGCATTCATTCTGTTGTTACTGTGATATACAATATGTTAAAAAAAATTCTATTTTTCCAAAAATAAGAGCTCTTTCTGCTCTTAGGCCTTCCCACCCTTTGGACTAGCCTTGCCCTTTTTTTCTGGAGGACACCACCCACCCAGCCCCTATCCTTCTTCGAATCTATCTTTGGTGGTTTTTTTAATGTTCTACATTTTGGACTGAAAATACATTGAAACATCAATGGAAAACTCCCCTTTTGTTCTGGTCCCCACCTCCTCAATCCCCCCTGTAAAGAACTCTTAGCTGTGTGTTATGTAGTCTTCTAGAGATATCTTATACAAACAAATATGTGTATATGTTTTCTCCTATCTGTCTGTCTGTCTGTGTTATTTATTTATTTTTGAGATGGAGTCTCACTCTGTCACCAGGCTGGAGTGCACTGGAGCAATCTCGGCTCACTGCAACCTCCGCCTCCTGGGTTCAAGCAATTCTGCTGCCTCAGCCTCCTGAGTAGCTGGAATTACAATAGCGTGCCACCATGCCCAGCTAATTTTTGTATTTTTAGTAGAGACGGGGTTTCACTATGTTGGCCAGGATGGTCTTAGTCTCTTGACCTCATGATCCACCCGCCTCGGCCTCCCAAAGTGCTGGGATTATAGGTGTTCTCCTTTATTTTGTACTCAACTACTGCATATGTTATATACAATCCTATACTTTGCTTTTTCAAAAATGGAGACACAGTTTATATAGAGCAAAATGCACAAGTGTGTGTATGTATTTGTGCACACACACACACACCTGTGTACACCATCCAGATGAAGGTGGAGAACATTCCAGCACTCGAGGAAGTTACCTTGAGTTCTTCCTTGTCAGTGCTGCTACCACCCAGCGGTTACTATTGACCTCTAGCGTCGTAGCTTAGTTTTTTCCCACTTGAACTGCCTGTGAATGGGATCATATCCTATTGTACCTTACTTTTTTAACTGGACAATATGACTTGGAGGTCATTCCATATTTGCACAGAAACAGCTTCCTTGTTTTAGTTTCCTGCTGCATAGAGTTCATTGGATGGAAAGGCCATACTTTAGTCAGCCCCTCTCAATGGACGTGTAGGTCATTTCCAGCCTTTACGCCGCTTACGTGCTACAGGCATACCTTGTCCATATACGCTTCGACACTTGTGGGCCTATGTGTTGAGTAAATTCCTAAGAATTCCCAAGAACTGTTGGGTCAAAGGGTATGCACACTTGGACTCTTGATTGCTGCTGCCGAATGGGTACTCTCAGATGACCACACCAAATTCAGTATGTTGACAATGATGACTTTGCGTCTGGGAAATCTCCATGGCTCCTGGGTGTCTCTGTCCTCCCTGGGAGGGAGAGGGCGCATGGGGCTCTGGGATGGAGCCAAGACTCCCAGTTTCCCTGGAACCCCATGGGAACCCTTCTTGGCTAGGTCTTGTCCTCCCAGCTGGTGCGAGCATGTGCCCGTGTCCGCCCCTGCAGGTTCTCCACCAAGTCCTGGCTGTCGCAGGTCTGCCACGTGTGCCAGAAGAGCATGATATTTGGAGTGAAGTGCAAGCATTGCAGGTGATGGGCAGACAGGTGGGGGTGCGGGGAGCAAGTCAGAGTTCAAACGCATTTCCCTACACTCGCTATTCATAGTCCTATTCAGCTCACTAGGGAATGATCAGGCTTTAATTTCAGGGAAATTAAGCAAGTTACTCCTGGGAGAAGGGAATACTTGAGGTGGGCTTTGAAGAACGAATAGAAGTTTACAAGGTCGACCAAGGGGAAGAGAGAATTCCAGGCCACGGGAGCGTCTTGTACTAAGGCCCGGAGGAATGTGAGGACTGTTCTGGGACCTGTAAGGAGCTCTGAAGTTTAGCCTTACATTTTATACCCTCGAGAGGTGGGAGACAGGTGATGGTTAAAAACAGGGAGTTAGCTTGCAGAAGGAGAGTGAGCAGAGGTAGGTCCTATACAAGTCCAGCTTTATTTTCTCATGCTTTGCGGTTTCTGGTGGGAAGGAAGGGCAAGGATAGGGAACAGTGTGGGGTGAGCACAGTGTGTCCTCTGCTGTCCGGCTGCCCTCACCTGATACAGGGTGGTGTTGGGGAGTCAGCCCAGCCCACTCTGCCCCTGGATTGCTGTGTGACCTGGGGCAAGACGCTTGCCCTTTCTGGGCCTAATTTTGGATATCTCCATCAGAGCCGTGGGGATAGCTCTGAGAAGCTGAGCTAGCATGTGGGATTGCATCTGGGCTCCAGTCGGACTGCAGGTGGTGGGTCTTATGCATATCAGTTGGACCTGTTACCTTCCCAGTAACTCTCCTGTTCTAGGGAGATGCTGGGTTTTCTCTCTGGTCTGGGTCTCCTGTGGCTCCTGCCACTTGGTTTTACATTAGGGATCTCCAGCTCCCATTCAAATAATGTCTTTCCTGCGGAGAGTACAGGATGACCTCTGAGCCCAAGGCTGTCCTGTGATGCAGTATGAGGTGGACAGGACACCCCCAGCCCATTAGTGAGAAAGCTAAGACTCAGTGCATCAGACAGGACCACCTGGTACTGACCCTCAGACCGCATGGTCCATTGCACAAATGTAGCAGGAGGGGCTGCCCTTTGGGTCCCTGGGATCCTTTGGTAAAGCAAACATTCTTGGTCCAATTCATCTTTTTTTTTTTGAAATGGAATCTCGCTCTGTCATCCAGGCTGGAGGTGCAGTGGCGTAATCTTGGCTCACTGCAACTTCCGCCTCCCAGGTTCAAGCGATTCTGCTGCCTCAGCCTCCTGAGTAGCTGGAATTACAAGAGTGTGCCACCATACTCAGCTAATTTTTGTATTTTTAGTAGAGGTGGAGTTTCACCATGTTGATCAGGCTGGTCTTGAACTCCTGACCTTGTGATCCACCTGCCTCAGCCTCTGAAAGTGCTGGGATTACAAGTGTGAGCCACCACACCAATTCTTTCTTTTTTTTTTTTTTTTTTTTTTTTTTGCAAGTTCAAGTTTGTCTTGAGCTTTTTCAATATGGGTAGAAGGTCTCCTTTTCTTTACAAAAGGCAAATAGATAGGTGACCTGGGCAGGTCAAAGTGGGCACCATGAGACCCGCTTTGCCGTGAGGATGGGTAGATGGCAGCAGAACATGGTAAATGCTCAGCATAGCAGCTCAGTGTAGCAGCTGCTATTACTATTAATATCACAGTGTTCTCTACTTTCGAGCTAACATTTGTTGAAAAGTTTGTGGAAATGGAGACAGTCCTGGGTGAATGCTACACAGAGCTTCCCCTGTGTGCCCGAGCCCCCCACGTGGTGCCCTGCACCCTAACCTCCTCTTCTTTACCAGGTTGAAGTGTCACAACAAATGCACCAAAGAAGCTCCTGCCTGTAGAATATCCTTCCTGCCACGTGAGTTTGCTGCCTTCCTCTCCTCTGCCTTCTGGATTTGGGGTGAATCTTTCTTTAGCTTGACCTGGTGACGGGTTTTCCCTCTCTTCAAACAGTAACTCGGCTTCGGAGGACAGAATCTGTCCCCTCGGACATCAACAACCCGGTGGACAGAGCAGCCGAACCCCACTTTGGAACCCTCCCCAAAGCACTGACAAAGAAGGTACGCTGGGTAATGCTGGGGAGGACCCCCTTCGCCACTGGCCTTCCTTCCTGTAAAGTGCCTCTGCCTCAGAGGCTCAGTGGGGAAGTGGGACGTGACACCCCAGTCCCAGATTCATAGCCAGAGGGTGGCCTTGGGGATCATATCTTGAGCCATCAGGAGGCTTCCGTTTTCTATCAAGTTGTGGTGCAGCCGTGATTCCCAGCCCCTTCTCGTTTGAGCTAATACATCCTGTGTGCTTAGTGTGTACCGGGAGCTTCTTCCCTTGCTGTTTTGTTTGAGCCCCACAGTAGTTGTGAAGGGCACATGCTGATCCATTTCACAGATGAGTAAATAGCACAGCATTCCCCGAGAGCAAGACACAAACCTAGAGTGGGAGCCTTGGCAGCCGCCCAGCCCGAAAACCTGGGGCTCTTAGTGACAGTGCGGCAGGTATACCGCCAGTTGTTCATTAAAGTGATTGCCGTGGCCACCACTGAACAAGGCTCCGCTGCTCTCACAGGAATGCACCCAAAAGTAATACCAAGAGTGCGTTTCCCTCCATAGCTACGTCAGGCTTCTCTGCTGAGGCAGACCGGTGTCCTCTGCAGCTAGACAGTGTCCACAAAGCCTGTGTCCCCCAGAAGGGTTGGCCTACCTGTCATGGGCCTCTATGCACGGGTGTCCCTTGCGTCTGGGAGGTGCCAGTGCTGATGGCTTCTGACAGCAGCTCCCATCCTGGCTGGCTGCAGCCTGCTGTGGGTTTGGCTGTGGTGTTTTTTTAGACAGAGTTTCACTCATTGCACTGGCTGGAGTGCAGTGGCGTGATCTCAGCTCACTGCAACCTCCACCTCCCGGGTTCAAGCAATTCTCCTGCCTCAGCCTCCCGAGTAGCTGAGATTACAGGCATGCACCACCATGCCTGGCTAATTTTTTTTTGTATTTTTAGTAGAGATGGGGTTTCTCCATGTTGGTCATGTTGGTCTCGAACTCCCGACCTCAAGTGATCCACCCGCTTCAGCCTCCCAAAGTGCTGGGATTACAGGTGTGAGCAGTGTGCCCACCTTGGCTGTGTATTTTTAAGTGTGTTTTACCTGCAGCCCCAGATCAGGGGCTTAGCGTGTGCCTCCCTGATGAGGAACGTGTACCCAGCTACTCTGTGGCTATGGCTGGCCTTCAGTGGGTCTGGCCAGGAGAGAGAGACAAGTGTTATGGCCAATTCACACTGGGGACCCTGAAGGTACAGCTTCAGGGGCTGCTCTTGGAGGGGCCAGAGCCACCTCTTATAGTCAAACAAGAAGGCCAGCTGCCCTAGGCCTGACAGTCTCCACCAGCCTGTGCCTGTCCTCTCTCCTGCCTCTCGTTTCCCTGTGGTGGTGGCTTTCCACCCGGAATGGGGAGGCAGTGGGGAAAGATGATAGGGTCCTTTCTTACTCTGTTCAGGCTACCATAACAAAATATCCTAGACCGGGTGGCTTAAAAGCAACAGAGCTTTGTTTTTCCCGGTTCTGGAGGCTGGGAAGTTCAAGATCAAGGTGCCAGCAGACTTGATGGCTTGGAAAGGCCCACCTTCTCACACATGTCACTCATGCCGCATCCCCCCGGTGGTGGAGGGGTCCAGCAAGCTCCCTCAGGCCCTTTCATAAGGGCACCGGTCCCCATTCCTGAGGGCTCTGCCCTGATGACCCAGTTACCCAGCTCCCAGTACCACCTCCTTGGGCGCTAGGGTTTCAGCCTGTGAGCGGTGGGGGTGCACAGTCATTCAGACCACAGCAGCTGCCCAGCCCTGGCTCTGAGTCCCAGCTCCTCTCCTGCTTCCATCCCTGGAGTGAGCCACTTGACCTCTCTGAGCCTCACTTTCTGCTTTGTAAGTTGGGGTTACTAATGCCTCATTCACAGGTGTTTGAAGGGTGAAGAGAAAATGTTCATGAACTTGTAGGGAGCAGTACCATACCATCCACTAGTTATTATTTTCCAGCCCATCACAGACTGGATCGGCTCCTCAGCAGCAACACAGCGCCCCCCACCCCCATTGCCAACAACACCATCATTGCCCCTACCTCTCCTCTCCAGCTACGCCAAGCACATCCCCCATCCCCGTGGGGCCTGCATGACCCCCTGTCCTGTCATGTTCACCCCTGCATCTCCACCCACCTGGACAACCCCCTTCAGCCCTCCTCACAGCTCAAGACTCTCTCTCTGTCCCACCTCCCCCATGAGCCCCTCCTGTGTGCACCTGCTCAGCTTCTAAGCCCATATGGTGGTGGTGCAAAGGCCTCTCATCTCTGAGAGCAGTGGCCCTCCAGGATCCCATTTAATGTCACTATGATGACATGAGCTAACCGTTACTGAGTTCTCACTAGAGGCCACACATGGTGCTGAGAGGTCAGATCCTAACGCAGAATCCCCCTGGAGCCCTCTCTCTGTTGGTCCTTTGGCCTTGCTGGGACTCAGACTTCTGGGTGGTCCTAGCTAGCTGGTCTGCAAAAGAATGTGGAACAAGCATGTATGAGTCACCTGCTGTGTACCACACACTCCCACCTTTGCGATGCTACTGATCTGTGCAGTAACCCTTTGGCAGAGGTGTTGATGTTTTCATTTTGTGGTTGAAGAAATAGAAGCTCAGAGAGGCGGAGGAAGTTGCCTGCAGTCACCCAGCTAAGCGGTGCTGGAAGCTGCCTGAGAATTCCAGTCTGTCTGTCTCCAAGCTCGGTGCTCTTTCTTTTTGGCCACAGAGAGAAGCTGGAGCTTCAGCCTCTCTCCCTGTCCCCCACTTTCTCCCTTTACCCTGCCTTTTCCCATTTCTGGTGCAGCAGCCCTCCCTGCCCCAGGGCTCTCTGGCACCTGCTCTCACAGGCTCTTGCTTGGAGCTGCGAGATACTGGTGCCATTCTCAGAGGTCTGCTGTGTGCTGTGGCTGGGGAGCCATGGCCAGAAGGCATCCCAGAGCCAGGCTCCTGCCACGCCCATCTCCCATGACCCTGGGCAAAGCTCTTGGCTTCCTTGGGCCTGGCTCCCCTGAGCTCTGCAGTGGGGCCATGGTGGCATCTGGTGTGAGTTGACACCAGAATCAGTACCGCCCAAACTTCATCAAGCTGCAGACCATCTTTATGGTTTCTGTCTTAACCAGGTACCACCAGGGCTAATATTTACTTATAAGACTCATTTTATGTAATCATCACTATCATAATTGGAAAAACCATGATCATTCCAGATAGAAGCTAATCATTAAAGCAAGCACAGTTAAAACCAAAGTTATTAAGCTTCATCTTGATATCATACTTGCTTAAGGCTTGGAGCTTGAAGCTCACTCTGTTGAATGGGTGATGAGCTGGTGTTGTAGAGGTGTTAAAAGACATAGCAGCTCAGGCTGAGGCCTTCTCTCAGGCAGAACAAGACAGAGAACAAAGCATCCTCCTTCCTGGCTCAGCATCCTCTGTGTTGTGTCTGAGGGCCCCCTAAAAGCGTCTCACTGGCCACCAAACCTGTGTTTCCCATGGCAGGCACCAGTGGATGCAGTCCATTAGCAGGGGGAACCATGCTTGCTTTGAGTGTGGAAGGGATGACATTAACATTTAAGTTGGGACAACATGAGTGAACCAGGCCTGTCCTGACAAACCAACTCCTGTGGTCATCTTCTAGAAAGTTCTTTCCAGCTCCAGAATTCTCACCCCTCCAAAATGGCAGACCGCACCAGCCCAAGCCATCACCTCTTTCAGGGTTTTGTAGTTTGACTCTAAGACTTGCCAGTGCCTTTGATTCAGCCAGGTTTCCAAAGAAAAGGACTGTACGCTTCTCACTCATCATTGGCCTCCCTGCTTCTAGCAGAGTGCCTGGTGCTAGCAGACAGGACATAACGTTTATCAGAACCTGAACTTAATTCATTATAAAACCCCACTGTGTGCCCGGCTCAGAGCCAGGCACTGGGTGTGTGGCGAGCGCCCTGGCCTCCTGGAACACACAAGGCAGTGGGGGAGACTTTGGTGAGGAAGGCGCCCATGGATGTCCGCGGTAGACACAGTGCCTGGATGAGAAACTGCTGGGCACTGTGCCAGGATGGAGAGGAGGAGCATGGTCCCAGCCAGGGTGCAGGAAAGGCTTCTGGGAAGAGAGTGTGCTTGGGCTGAAAACAAAGATGAGCAGGAGCCCCCTGGGGAGTGGGCCCTGAGGCGAGGGCCTCTGTGTGCTGCCCTTTCTCAATTAGATGCATAAAACGTCAGACCCTGAGGATTCCCTGGGCTGACCGCTTCCTTTCCAGATGGAGGGGAAAGCGGGGAGGCAGGTGCGGCAGCGACAGCCCTGCCACTCCCAACGTCTCTGGTCCTGCAGGAGCACCCTCCGGCCATGAATCACCTGGACTCCAGCAGCAACCCTTCCTCCACCACCTCCTCCACACCCTCCTCGCCAGCGCCCTTCCCGACATCATCCAACCCATCCAGTGCCACCACGCCCCCCAACCCCTCACCTGGCCAGCGGGACAGCAGGTTCAACTTCCCAGGTACCAAATCTCCAGGCTTTTCTGGCTTCTTAGGGGCGTGGTCAGATCCCCTTCTCAGCAGACCCAAGGTCTGCAGGTTCAAGGTCCGACATTGGCCAGACGTTTATGGAGCGCTTGCCAGGCGCTCCAAGCATAATAGCTCTGAGGTTGATGCTGTTGATTTAGAGATGGGAACAGTGAGGTTCAGAGAGAGGGAGGGGCTTGCCATGAGTTGTACAGCCTGTAAGTGGCAGAGTAGAGATCAAACCCAAGTCTGTCTGACACAATAATCCCCCCGCTGCCCTCCTCTTCGTGGGGTGTCCTCTCCTGAGCAGTGCTCACTTTCTCGGGACTAGTTTCTGAGCTCCCAGGAGGCATGGGTGGCAACACAGGGAGCTAGAAGGCCTCAGAGAGGGACCCTGGGGCCCTGCTGCTTCCCACTCGTGATCTGGGTCAGTTCCTTCAGGGAGACCTCTTGTTCTTTTTCCATAAGATAGGAGACTGTGTAAAGTTGGAATTAGGTGGTTCCCGTTGTGTGGACGAGGACACAGAGTCCCACAGGAATTTAGAGCACAGTAGACGTGAGCCAGAGCTGACCTCCAGCTCCACCCCAGCAAGCTGCCTGGTGTCTGTGGGGAGGGGTCAGGATTCTAGCCTCTCCTGCCCTCAGCTGCTGGTTGGGCCTGGGGTGTCTGCCCCTCCAAGCAGCAGAGGGAAGCCCACCTGTCCAATTTGGGACTGAGCTGCTGCCTTGGCCTCTCTGGCAGCTCCTCAGGGTCAGTCTCAGCCTTCAGTTTACTGCAGTTTGCAGTCCCAGAGGAAGGAGCATGGCTGTGACACTCCTGTTTGCTCCAGACTCGGCCACCGGCTGTTTCCAGCTGGTAGAGTCTAGGCCAGACCCCTGTCTCTGGCCTCTGGAGCCCCAGGTCCATGAGGACAGTCACAGCTCTCCCTGTGCCAGGGGAGCCCCACCTGGAGGCATACCCAACCATCATGGGGCCAGGCAGCTTCTCCTGGGACTTCTTTTGGGGGATGGTGAAAGACCAAGCTCTTATAAGAATCCTTCTCTTTGCCTGTCCTTCACCTCAGTAAGCACGTGGCTGGATATCTCCTGACATTCACATGTCCTGGCACGCCCCTCCCCTCCCTGCCTTGAGCGATGGCTTCTTTGATTAACCGCCTCTCCCATTCTTCTCTGTCTTTATTATGCTCTGAAACTGTGCCTTTTGCTAAACCTCCCAGTTTGGGTTTTTGTAAAAGGAAGGGTGTGTTTGAAACATGGCAGCCGCAGAGAAAGTTCTTTTTGCACTATTAGCCAGACCCTTGCTGCTTTCCCTGATGTCCCCAGACTGGGCTTCATTGTCCCTTGCACAGAGGTTTCAGTCTTTCCAAGATCCCATCTCTTTGGTCATGGTGGCACCAACAGGTCAACCCTCCCCAACCCCACTGCCCGCTGCGCTGGCCCGGTGGTTCAGCTGGAGAAGGAATGTCTCCCATTGTCCCCTGCTCTGTGCTGCGCAGGGTTATTGCACTTGATCTTCAGGGGTGAACCTGGGAAAAGATGATAGTCACGTGCTGCTTCATGACGGTGAAACATTCTGAGAGATGCATTTGACAATTTCACTGTTAAATGAGCATCATAGAATGTGCTTATACAAACCCAGATGGTACAGTCTTCCACATGCCTAGGAGTGGCTGTAGCCTATTGTTTCTAGGCTGCAAACCTATGCAGCATGTGACTGTACTGAATATTATAGGCAATTGTAGCACAGTGCTAAATACTTCTGTATCTAAACATCTGAACACAGAAAAGCTACAGTAAAAATACAGCATAAAATATTTAAAATAGGGCTGGGCACAGTGGCTCATGCCTGTAATACCAGCACACTGGGGAGCCAAGGTAGGCAGATCACTTGAGGCCAGGAGTTCAAGACCAGCCTAGCCAACATGGCAAAACTCCATCTCTACTAAAAATATAAAAATTAGCCAGGTGTGGTAGCTCACACCTGAAGTCCCAGCTACTCAGGAGGCTGAGGCACGAGAAACGCTTGAACCCGGGAGGTGGAGGTTGCAGAGCTGAGATTACACCACTGTACTCAGGCCCGGGCGGCAGAGCAAGACTGTCTCTAACTAAATAAATAAAATGTTATTTGTTTGTAGGGGACTAGAAGCTGCTGTGGATGAGTCAGTGAGTGAATGATGTGTTTATAAAGTCGACAATAGTGTACAGGAATTCCTGGCATTTATTAACCTCCTCTCTCATTCTGGTCTGTCTTTATTATGCTCTGAAACTGTGCCTTTTGCTAAACCTCCCAGTTTGGGTTTTTGTAAAAGGATGGGTGTGTTTGAAACACGGCAGCCACAGAGAAAGTTCTTTGTGCACTATTAGCCAGACCCTTGCTGCTTTCCCTGATGTCCCCAGACTGGGCTTCATGTCCCCTGCACAGAGGCCTCACTCTCCAGGAATTCCTGTACGCTATTGTAGACTTTATAAACACAACATACTTAGGCTACATGAATTTATTTTAAAATATTTTTTTCAGTAATTAACTTTAGCTCACAACTTTTTTACATTATAATCTTAAAAAGCTTGTTTTTAACTCTTAGACTCTTGTAATAACACTTAGCTCAGAACGCAAAGACATTGTATAGCTGTACAAAAACATTTTACAGGTATTGATCGACTTACCACCTATGCAACTTACGACCATTCGACTTGACGACCACAATCGCTAGCCACGACTGCTCCGCATCTGGCAGCGCAAACGTTGCCCAGCTGGGTGTACGACAGTGCGGACCAGCTTCCGGCAGCACTACCATCTCTGCGTGCACCATTTCAACTGTACATATAGCCTACTCAACTTACGACCAAATCGTGTTACGACCGGTCTGCGGTCCTGACCGTGGTCATAAGTCGAGCACTAGCTGTACTTTGAATTTTTATAAGCTTTTCTCTGTCTTTAAAATTCGTATTATTTTTTTCCTTGGTAAGCTTTGTTGTTAACTAAGACACACCCCCTAGCCTCGGCCTGTGCAGCATCAGGCTCACCTGCATCACTGGCTTCCGCCACCGCGCCTTGTCCCACCCGTGTCATAGGTGGAGCTGGCATCTCCTGTGATAACAGCGCTGCCTTCTGGATACCTCCTGAGGGACCTGCCTGAGGCAACAGATAACTTTTTTTTTTTTTTTTCCCTAAGTAGAACAAGTATACTCTAAAATAATGATTAAAAGGCCAGGTGCAGTGGCTCACGCCTGTAATCTCAGCACTTTGGGAGGCTGAGGTGGGCAGATCACCTGAGATCAGGAGCTCTAGACCAGCCTGGCCAACATAGTGAAACCACGTCTCTACTAAAAAAACAAAAATTAGCCAGGCATGGTGGTGTGTGCCTATAATCCCAGCTACTCAGGAGGCTGAGGCAGGCGACTCGCTTGAACCCAGGAGGCGGAGGTTGCAGTAAACGGAGATCCTGCCATGTCACTCCAGCCTGGGTGACAGGGAGAGCCTCCATCTCAATCAATCAATCAATCAATCAATCAAATTAAAATAATGATTAAAAGTACAATAGAATAAACACATAAACCAGCAATATAGCTGTTTATTCTCATTATCAAGTCAGATGCTACTGCGCATCATTGTGCGTGTGCTGTCCTTTTACACAGCCTGTAGAGCCGTGGGTTATCTCCCACCAGCATCACCACAGACGTGAGGAATGCACAGCGCTGCCCTGTTCCCACAGCTACCACATCACTAGGCGAGAGGAATTTTCCCACTCCATTGTGATCAGGACCACCATCATGCACATGGTCCCTTGTTGACCAAAACAACGTTCTGTGGCACATGACTGTATTTACAACCCCATTTGACAGTGCTGGAGAGGTTAGCCACCTCCCTAAGGTCCCAGAGCCTAGTTATGTGGCAGAATTGAAGTTGCAACATGCTGTCAGCTTCCAGAACCCTGCTGCATCCCTCTCAGTTCCCTACATGAGAAAGAAATAATGTGGGAGGGAGAGGTAAGGCTGAGACACTCTGGAGGTACAGGCGGGGCTCGGGAGGAGGCCGTTATTCCACACATAGCACTGTTAAACTTTTCAGAAATACCGTTTCTCTCCCATTACATTTTGCCCTTCTGGGATCACATGGATTTCACAGAGCACTGGTCACCAGAGACGGGGTCTTGGAATGCCCGATCCTCCAATGCAAGCCCCTTTAGTCCTGCAGACTCATACCAGGGCCCATTTTCTTTCTCCCAGCTCCTTTCCTCCTTCCTGCATGGTTTGGCCTGTCCTTGCCGGGCCCATCTGGGGCAGGGCTGTCCCAGCCCAATAACAAGTCCCTGTCTCCCAAGCCGGTGTCTGCAATTCCGCTCCTCCCTCCTGCGCTGGCCGTTCTGTGTGTGTGACTCACCTCCTCTTCTGTTTAAAGCTGCCCACTTCATTCATCATAGACAGCAGTTCATCTTTCCAGGTGAGTCGTTTGCATGGTTCCATTAACTGCCCCTTGCTGTGACCCCTTCTGTCCAGCCCACCTGAGTACCTTTGGAAGTGCTTGAGTCTCCCTCCTCCTGTTCTGAGAGCTGGCTGCCCATGGAGGATGGGAAGGGGGCAGGGCAAGTGCCCTGGAGGTGGGCCTCTGACATGAGAAGTTCTTGCTGGGAGGCACCCTGGAATCCATCCCATCCAGCCCCTTGGCACAGAGACTGCAGGTGACTTCTTTCACAGTCACACTGCCAGGAGATGGCACAAGCAGGACCAGAACCTGGGTTTATGGAATGGGGGGAGGACTTTTTGCTATTGCCCGATGAGCATCTGTCACCATATCCTCCCTTGCACAATGATGGGAAACTACTGCCTTGTCTTACAGAAGTGGAAACCCATTTGGGAAGTTCTGCAGGCTTCACTTACTTAGTGGGTGTCACCTTTCTGTGCCTTACCACACAGTGCCATCTGCTGGCTGTTGCTGGAAATGCCTCCTTATTGCAGAAAGTTTAAAGGAAAAACCTTACAATAAGTCAATCCATTGAGTTCTTTCTGCAAAGATTGTTTTGTACATTTACTGTGTACCAACCTTTTCATTCCTGCCCCTAAAGTGTTTGAGATCAGTGCTTTTTCCCTGTAACTGATGGTGATGAGAATAACGGTGTTTAAGACAAAGACTGTAGCTGTTTTTTTCTTGGCTTAAATAGGACTGTCTTGAGTCTCACAGTATTTTGGTTACTCCAGGCTTTTCTATTCCCTAAGCCAGCTCCATCAGGGAGCTGACTTGCAGCGTCTGTGAGCCCTTAGAGACGTCCATATGGCATTGCTCGGGTGTGTGCAGGGCAGCGGTCAGGGGCCTGAGAACCCGCCCCAGGAGGCTTCCTCTGAGCAGCTGGGCGGCCTCTGCAGTTTCACCCGTTTTTTGTTGTGGTCCCCTGGTTACTAGCTCTAGGACGCACACAGGGGTTACCCCAAAACATTGGGAAGACATGGTTCTTCTCCCTTTTCCCTGGGAAAGAGCAGGGAAGAGCAGTTTTCCCATTTTCCCCTGAAGATATGTCACAGGGAGGGCAAGGAAATATTTCTGTTAAAGCAAACGTGGGCACATTTTGGAGCAGAATGTTTGATACACTCTTAACTTTTAAGGAAAAGCATGGGGCTTCAGAGGCATTTTGCCTTCCCTCTTGGGGTGCAGTTCCTCCCCAAGCCCCCCCTTCCTGCTCCCCTCATGCCCTTGGCATGTGTTTGCCTTCTGTGGAACATTCAAGCCGTGTTGGATAGGTGGAAAGGCCAGGCCCCCACTGATAGTCTGCAGACACACTGTGTCCGGGGGAGGCCTCATAAGTAGAAGTTTCTAAGGTTCTGATCCCCAGAAACTGTGCATGGGATGTTGGGCATACGTGTGCATTTCCCTGATAAGAAGGCCCACTGCCTCTATCAGATTCTCCAAGTCCGTGAGGTCCCAGAGATGTCACAGCCTGTGGTTCAGATGACCTTCAAAGGCAGAAGAAAGCCCTAGCAGAAGGTCGAGGGAGGTCTTTGTCCACACGGGCAGGAGAGAGGCCTCTGATAGCTCCAGCCACTGCCACTTCCTGTCTCTTTTTGCAGAAGGAGCGGGAAGTGAGTGGCCCATGACGGCCCTGGGACCACCAGTCTACCTGTAGCACTTGGTTCCATGCTGGAGTAACTCAGTTTTGGTATAGTTCCAGCCACTGCCACTTCCTGTCTCTGTTTTTGCAGAAGGAGCGGGGAGTGAGCGGCCCATGACGGCCCTGGGACCACCAGTCTCCCTGTAGCACTTGGTTCCATGCTGGAGTAACTCGGTTTTGGTGTCTCTGGACGTGGGACTTTCAGTGCTAAACTGGGAACACCCGAGGCTCAGGGGTCAGCCCCAGCTGCCCACTTTTGGACCCCTGATGTGGAGTTTCCTCCTCTCCCCTGAGAGCTGCTCCACAGTGACCCATACCCAGAAGCCCAGGGATTGGGGGCCTCTGTGATGGAAATCCCCAGCAGCTGCGCCCGGCACCAGGTGTCACTAATGAGCCACCTGCGCGTCCTGCCACAGCCTCGCTGGCCAAAGTGAGGGTGTCTCATTACTTTCAAGGGTTGTCACAAGCAGCCCTGGCCTCCAAACAGGAGCAGCTTCGGCCGCCTGTCCAGTAAATGAGAGCCCAGTTTGCTTTTACCACTTGCTTGTGTGGGACAGTTTGGCCACTGGGGAGTGGTGGTAATGAGAAGTATCACCCTCCCCACCCCTCCCGAGCCCCTTGCTGAGACAGAGCTGTGTATGCAGAAGCAGGAGCTATGGAGGCTGTGTGCTTGCAAGGTCCATAGAACGGCACAGGCTGGTCCTTGTAGAAGTGCCGGGGGAACACGAGGCAGCCCGCTCAGGGAGAATCAACCTCTCTGGGGCGCTGGGTTTGAGGGCGGTGTCTCTTTGGGGAGGGAAGCGATCTCATGCTTTGCGTTTGCTTTGTGTTTCCTCCAGACATTTCGGCCTTTGCACAGGCAGCCCCGCTCCCCGAAGCCGCCGACAGCACCCGGTAGGCATCCCTAGGTTGTGTCCACGTCCCTGCCGCCTCCCACACCACCCTTCCACCTCTGGCCAGCCAGATGCAGAACTCCTGGGGCTCATTCACCCTCTGGGCCAGTGAACTCCGCAGAGGGTTTTATTTGCCTCCTATCAGTATGTCAACATTGGGTGGGGCCGAATATGAAACTGGAGCAATCTTGGGACCCGGAGGGGTGGACAGAGGACACTTGGAGTTACAGAAACCTAAGAATAGCTCCTGTACAGAGCCCTTTCTCTGCCAGGCCATGCTGAGCACTTGACTCACATTTCCGCATCTCATTCAGCTTGGTAGTAGGTATCAACGTAGATGTCATCATAACATGCAGCCAGCCCAGCGAGGTTAAGAAATTACATAAGGTCACACAGCTAGGAAGCGATAGAGCCAGTTCTCCAAGTCAAGGCCACCAGAGTCTGAGTCCTGTGGGTGTGCTTGGAGCCCCCGTGCAGCAGTGTCACATCTGGAAAGGGGCTTTGGGGATCACTGCTCACCTCTCAGCCCCCACCACCTTCAAGTTAGCCTGGGAAGGCTGAGGCCGCACAGGGGCAGGCCTGGCTCTCAGCCTCCTCCTGCCTGTCTGCGCGGTATCCACGTGGCCTTTCCTTTAGGCAGGTGTGAGTCAGATTAAAGACCTTAGTCTCAGACCTCACCTGGGAGTCCTGCCAGATGAGAGCAGAGCGGCCTCCCTCAAGGTCTCCTTGACAAACCCTGTTTTACTCTTAGGCTCAACGACCAGCCGAAAGCAGACGTGTTGGAGGCTCACGAAGCAGAGGTGAGGGTGACACACATGAGTCCACAGATGGCCCCTCCCTCTTTTCTCCCTTTGCCATCTCAGAATGTGCAGGGGGCTTGAGAGTGAGTGGGGTGGGTGCTGGGCCCTGGCAAGGGCTGTCCCAGGTGCCCACTGCAGAGGTTCATGGCAGGGAGGAACGATGATGACTGTAATGGAGCACACTTGTCCAAGCCCTGTCTTCCCCATGCTCCCCAGGTGATTGTAGCCTGGATCAAGAACCACTGCCTTGAACCTTGAACATGAGTGTTAACTGAACCTGGATCCCTCTATTGCATTATGGCTTGGAGAATGTTAACAGACTGATTTACTCCTACTCAGGGAGAGTCAGAAACTCTGTGTTTAAACAAGAGTTCCAGAAGGATGGGTGCAGTGAAATTCATCTATGCCAGGGTCGCTCTTGCCCTTCCCTAGACAATTAGATGTTGCTCACAGGTAGATCTTGGAGTATTAGCAGGACGAAGGGCCTCAGGTCACTGGGGCAACTGCCACATATTGTGGATGAGGACACTGAGGTCCAGTGATGCTAAGTGAGCCGCCCGCTGTCCACAGCAGCTGGGTGCCCTGGCAGGATGCCTCTCTCCTCCCTTACCTGGCAGGGGCTCCAGGAGAGGGAAGAGAAGTCACAGAGCCCAGATCTTCTGCCCATGCCTGTTCCTCCCTGCTCTCCTTTCAGGCTGAGGAGCCAGAGGCTGGCAAGTCAGAGGCAGAAGACGATGAGGACGAGGTGGACGACTTGCCGAGCTCTCGCCGGCCCTGGCGAGGCCCCGTCTCTCGCAAGGCCAGCCAGACCAGTGTGTACCTGCAGGAGTGGGACATTCCCTTCGAGCAGGTAGAGCTGGGCGAGCCCATCGGTCAGGGCCGCTGGGGCCGGGTGCACCGCGGCCGCTGGCATGGCGAGGTGGCCATTCGCCTGTTGGAGATGGACGGCCACAACCAGGACCACCTGAAGCTCTTTAAGAAAGAGGTGATGAACTACCGGCAGACGCGGCACGAGAACGTGGTGCTCTTCATGGGGGCCTGCATGAACCCGCCCCACCTGGCCATCATCACCAGGTAACCCAGCCCCAGGCCCTCATGCTGGGTGGCTGCCTCAGCCTCCCCCTTCCCAGAAAGTCACGTTGTTTGGATGCCCTAGAAGGTGTAGAAGTTCTAATAGAGGCACAAGGAAGAAAACTAAAAATGGGATATAACTTCCTACTCACGTAATCTCACTGACACTAAAAAATAAATAAATATGGGCTGGTGCAGTGACTCATGCCTATAATCACAACATTTTGGGAGGCCAAGGTGGAAGGATTGCTTGGGGCCCAGTAGCTTGAGACCAGCCTGGGCAACATAGTGAAATGCTATCTCTACAAAAAATACAAAAAAATTAGCTGGGCCTGGCGGCAGGTACCTGTGGTCTCAGCTACTTGGGAGGCTGAGGCAGAAGGATCACTTGAGCCCAGGAGGTCCAGGCTGCAGCAAGCCAAGGTCATGCCACTGCACTCCAGCCTGGGTGACAGAGTGAGACCTTTCTAAGGTTATAGAAAATCAAATGTCCATCAAAGATACGGAGTGAAAGCCAGTCGTCTCCCACTGCACCTGAGCGCTTCTCCCCAAAGTCAGAGACACTATAAACAGTTAACATCCCTTCTGTTAAAATGAAGACATTTGCATATACTCACATTTTTAACCTGTTTATTCCTTCTTATACAAATGCAAAGGAGAGATCAGGCTGGTTCATGCCTTCTGCGCTCAATAACGGGTCTGAGGTCTGCTCTCTTCTAACACATGCATGGTATCCCCATCACATGGACCGAACCTGGTGGTGTGCTGGTACATGTGTATCAACCAGTTTTGGGTCAGTAGGGAGGGAAGCCCTAATTTGTTACATCCATCACTTTCTGTGGTGTAAATATTCTCACCATGGTCAATTTCAGACTGTCAGCGTGACCTCCCTGGAGTGCATTAGAGTTGGAATGAGTCATGTAACGCTCATGAGCTGATCACTGGTGGTCCCATAATTTATTTACAGAGCAAGACTCTGTCTCCAAAATTAATAAAAAACAAAACGTAATTAATTAATGAAACACAAGACAGGGTCTTGTTCTGTCGCCCAGGCTGTAGTGCAGTGGTGCGATCTTGGCTCACTGCAGCCTCCACCTCCTGAGCTCAAGCAGTTCTCCTGCCTCAGCCTCCCAAGTACCTGAGATTACAGGTGCACACCACCACACTCAACTAATTTTTGTATTTTTAGTGGAGAGGGGCTTTCACCATGTTGGCTGGGCTGGTCTCAAACTCCTGACCTCAGGTGATCCGCCCACCTCAGCCTCCCAGAGTGCTGGGATTACAGGCATGAGCCACTGTGGCCTGCCTGAAACAGGAAAACATTCACTAACAAAAAAATCTTACTTTGTTTAGAATATGCTGAAGAAAAGTGGGACACAGATAAGGAAATCACCAATACTCTACCCCTCACCCAATTTTCTTTTTTTTTTTCCTTTTTTTCTTTTTTTTGAGGGGGAGTCTCCCTCTGTGCTGGGATTACAGGCATGAGCCACTGCTCCCAGCCCCTTGCCCAGTTTTCAAAGGCTCTGAGACTCCAGAATATTTTTCTAAATTCATAGTCCTTTCCTAAGATAGCTCCCCTGGAACAGGGGAGTGACCCCACATTCTCTCTGGGTCCCTCCTCACCCTAGGTTTTAGGAGGTGATGCAGGTGGAGACCCCAGACCTCAGGCTCCTTTTCCAATAGTCACTGTGATACCCCTAACATCTCCCCTACCCCTTTCCCTCCTTGCACGCTCCTTTATTGTTATAAAAATCCCATGATCAAGAAAAAATGAAAACTATAATGAGACTCTTGACAGTGATCTCCAGTGCCTTGATGTTGCCTGGTGATTGCCTTAAAAGGCCAAGTTCTTCCCCATCAGAGTGATCCTGCCTTGAACCCATCAAGCATGGCTACTCTGAGTTCCTGGGAGCTTTGATGCGCTGTTTCCTGTTGTAGGACAGGCAGGCACTGGCTCTCAGGGAATGGGGTTTGTGTGCATGTACGTGCGTGGCATCATGTGTGTTTCTGCATGTTCAGGCCAGACCCCAGCGGCCATCGGCTGGGTTAAAGATTTGGCTCACAGCTGAGGGGGTGGAGAGAGTCCTTGCAGGCAGGCAGGCACAGCTCTCCCCGTGCGCTCCACCAGGGACAGGGTCAGGCTACACCAACCAGGACCTGTGCTTGACCCACCACCACCCTCGACAGCTTCTGCAAGGGGCGAACATTGCACTCGTTTGTGAGGGACCCCAAGACGTCTCGACATCAACAAGATGAGGCAGATCACTCAGGAGATCATCAAGGTGAGGGGGTGTCTGCTGTTGAGGGGTGGGTTTCTGGCCAGTTCCAGGGCTCTTGGCTGTTCTCCCGCCCTGTCAGCCCCCATCAAGTTGGTTTGGCAGCTTTGCCTCTGCCTCTAGCTCAGGCTCCTCAAGGGTGGGACCCTGTCTCCTCCTCCCTGTCTCTCATTCACTCACAGCTGGGAGCTGACCATCTACATGATTAGCCTTGATGGAATTGACTTGTTTGGGAAGGAACTCGGCAGGCTTTAGAGACAGTTTCAATCCAGGTCACACCCGCTGTGTGAGTCTGGGCAGGTTGTTCAACCTCTCTGAGCCTCAGTTTTCTCTCCTGTAAAATGGGAATTCTCATATAGCCTCCCTCTCTGGATTGGTGTTAGGTTGAAAATGCAATAATCTATGCATTGGGGTGCACAGGAGCCCTGGGTCTGGTGTTTGAGGAAGCTTGACCTTGATTGAGATCATGCCTGTGTCAGGTCACCCACGTGCCATTACCTGCCTTGTCAGTGCTCAGTTAAAATAGAGCATTGGTTAGAAATCACCCACTGCCACCTTCCACTTGGCAGATGAGAAAACCAGGCTTCAGAGGAGTTGAGCTCTGTGTCCATGGCCACAGAGTAAGCGAGACTCTGAGCTGAGATGGAATTCAAACCCCAGATTTCAGTTTTAGTCCAGGGCTCCTTCTACAGCTCAGATGTTAGGAACATCCCAAGTTGGGAACCCCTCTGTGGGAATGCCTCTCTGTTCCCCTGCCCTGAGCCCTGGCCCTGACTGAGAGTGGAGACCAGTGATGCATATCCTGACAGAAAACCCCAGCTCATTTAGGCCCTTTATGACTTAACACAGATAATCTCACTGTTCCTACTCCCCTGGCTCCCCGCCCTTCACCCTGTTCATACCCACTACCTTTTCCAAGATTAAGGTGGCTATTTGGAAGCATGGTAACATTAAAAGAGCATGGACCCATCTGGGGTCAGATCTCAGCTCTGCTCCTTCACTGCTGTGTGCCTTGGGGCAAGTGACTTTCCCTCTCTGAACCTCGATGTATTCTGTAAAATGGGGACAGTATACTGCATGGAATGGTGAAGATCAAATGAGGGGGTTTGGGTAGAGCATCCAGCCCAGGGTGGCAGCTCCATCGTCACTGAGCATCTTCACTCCCACCGATCTGGGGCTCGCCATCCTCCAGGGCATGGGGTATCTTCATGCCAAGGGCATCGTACACAAAGACCTCAAATCCAAGAACGTCTTCTATGACAACGGCAAGGTGGTCATCACAGACTTCGGGCTGTTCGGGATCTCAGGCGTGGTCCGAGAGGGACGGTGAGTGGGTCTTGGGTATCTGGGTGGGACGGGGATGCTGGGTGGGGAAGGGCAGGCCTGAGGTCTGGCCCTTTACTGTTTGTTGCTGAGCTGCAGTTGTCCCTGCAGGGAAGTTCAGGTCGCTTTGGTCCTGCCCTTGTAGTTCTGGTTCAGAATCAGATTTGGGTCACGTTTGGATTCTCAGACTGACTTCCTGGAGACCAGATCACCACACTCATATTTGCCCTGGCTGTTCACCAGCTTGGCCAAGGACCCAGGATTCATTTCCCCACAATAAGGAAGAGTGTCATTTTATTTCCCCAAATCTTGTAGGGGTTAGGTGGGGAGAAAGGACCCTCCCCTGGCATCCTGGGAACCCTGAAAGGGAGTGTGGCAGTGAGGCTGCAGGACCAGTCTCAGGCAGGTTTGAGATCCACAGGCAGATCGTGGTTCCTGGTTACAGAAGCACCCCATTCTCCTAGCAAAGAGAGATGGGCACCTTCAGAGGCTCCTCCCTGTCAATATGTATCCGTTCTTGCCCTACTTTTCTAGAAACACCCCGTCATGACTCATTTGTAGAATTCCTCAAAAGCACCGGTGCCTTTCCCAAGTGCGGGGTCAGTGTGCTAGCTCTCTGTATGTTCTCTAAGCTGTGTGTGGGTGCTCTGCCGGCCCTGGGACAGACCTGAGCCAGGCAGTCCTCTTGGCTGCCTGCTGAAAGGCCTGTGTCCCTGCCTCGGCTTCCTGGTCTTCAGGCGTGAGAACCAGCTGAAGCTGTCCCACGACTGGCTGTGCTATCTGGCCCCTGAGATCGTGCGTGAGATGACCCCTGGGAAGGATGAGGATCAGCTGCCATTCTCCAAAGCTGCTGACGTCTATGCATTTGGGTGAGTAGGGCCCT